>NC_080734.1:5585891-5800891 GCF_019097595.1 Hemibagrus wyckioides | reverse complement strand
AGTACAGTGAATACAAGTTCTGATTAAAGAAGTGCTTCCTGTCTACAACTCCACTTCTTCTCTTCATCATCATCTTCTTTGTGTTGTGTTTTTTCTTTTTCATCTTCATCTTCACCTTGTTGTCTTCATCTTTGTTCTCCTCTTCTACATATTTTTCATCTTCTTGATTTTCATCTTCTTGTAGTTATTCTTCATCATACTCATCTTATTGTTCTTCTTCTTCATCTTGTTCTTCATATTGTTCTTCTTCTTCATCTTGTTGTTCTTCTTCATATTGTTGTTGTTCATCTCTGTTCTTCATTGTGTTCTTTATCTTGTTCTTTTTCACCTTGTTGTTCTTCTTCCTCATCTTAATTTGCTTCATCTTGTTCCTTATATTGTTGTCCTTCATCTTGTTCTTCATCTTCGTCTTTTTCTTCTTCATATTGTTATTCTTCATCATGTTTTTGTTGTTGTTGTTGTTGTTCATCTTATTGTTCTTCGTGTTCTTTATCTTGTTCTTCTTCACCTTGTTGTTGTTGTTCTTCTTCTTCTTCATATTGTTGTTCATCATGTTCTTTATCTTGTTGTTCTTTATTTTGTACTTCCTCACCTTGTTGTTGTTCCTTATCTGGTTGTCCTTAACTTGTTCTTCATCTTGTTGTTGTTCTCCTTCATCTTGTTTTTATTCTTCATCTTCTTGTTCTCCACCTTCTGCTTCTCCATCTTCACTTTCTTCCACATCTTCTTTTTCTCCTTCATCATCTTCTCCTCCTCCTTCTTCTTCTTCTTCTTCTTCTTCGTTTTCAGTAGGATAAGTGGTATAGAGAATGGCTGAATGGATGGATGGATTGGTTGATTAAGAGAACCTCCATCTTACTCTGACCTTGAACACACCTGGTGTCTTAATCTCGACTTCCTGACTCGTGAACACTGTGCTAACGTCCCTGAAGGGCTCGGTCCCATCTGACACCCTGTCTGGACATGTAGTGCACTAGTGAGTGTGGAAAAGCACAAGCACTATTTTGTAGCCTGCTTGGTTTGGAGTGTTGTTCTGTAAGGAGGCTGAGGAATAAATCCAGGAGATTCATTATGAGGGAGAAAATGACAGGAAGACATCAAAAGCTTTCCAGCTTCTCCTCACGTCACGTTTCCTCCACCTGTCCTGTTTACGCCTCCGAACTCGCAAAAACTCCCAAAAACCAGGGCATGAAGAGCGTCAAAGCTCAGAATGAACACCACTGCTTCCTGGCTCTGATGATCCTCTGCGCCTGAAAGGAGTTTCCGTCCATCTCTTTCGCTAGCTCCTGTTTGCTGCGTGCTTTCTCGCGGTACAGCGGACGCCGAAGGAGGAGGAGGAATCGCTCTCGGCAGGAAGCGTTACAGATCACCGAACGAGGAGAAACCTTCTCTCCTCACCTGAGGCGTGGCTCGGCATGGTCTGAAGGTCCTGCTGCAGAGAGAGGGAGAGAGTTCTTCTAGCTCTTGGCTCATGATTGTGCTTTTTCCATCATCATCAACACACACACACACACACACACACACACACACACACAGCCTGTTTACTGCAACAGACTCACTTTAATTAACTCGCACAGGAAAGTCTGCGTCTCTGTGATAATGCACTGTTCCACACCAGCATGGATTCAGAGGAATCACTACACACACAGCTGGTGCTGGTGCCATGATGATGATGATGGAGGAAAATAATCAACATCAGGATGAAGGTTACTCTGCTTCTTCTCTGGTCACACCGAAGTTTATTATTTTCCTGTTTATTCTTCTTCTATCATACTCCTCTTCTTCATCATTATCATACTCTTCTTCTTTATCATACTCTTCTTTGTCTTCATCATACTCTGCTTCATCATCATCATCATACTTCTCTTCATCATACTCCTCTTCTTCATCGTCATCATACTCCTCTTCATCATCATACTCATCGTACTCCTCTTCATCATACTCCTCTTCTTCATCATTATCATACTCTTCTTCTTTCTTATAAACTTCTTTGTCTTCACCATCATCATACTCTTCGTCATCATACTCCTCTTCTTCATCATTATCATACTCTTCTTTATCATACTCTTCTTTGTCTTCATCATACTCTGCTTCATCATCATCATCATCATACTTCATCATACTCCTCTTCATCGTCATCATACTCCTCTTCATCATAATCATCGTACTCCTCTTCATCATACTCCTCTTCTTCATCATCATACTCTTGTTCTTTATTATAAACTTATTTGTCTTCACCATCATCATACTCTTCGTCATCATACTCCTCTTCATCATCATACTCTTCCTCTTCATCATCGTAGTCTTCCTCATCATCATACTCCTCCTCATCATACTCCTCCTCCTCATCATCATACTCTTCTTTCTCTTCACTATCATCATACTCTTCATTATCATACTCTTTCTCTTCATCATACTCTTCTTTCTCTTCACTATCATCATATTCTTCATCATAATCAGACTATTTTTCTTTATCCTCATACTCATCATACTCCTCTTCTTTATCATGCACTTCTTTGTCTGTCATACTCTTCTTCTTCTTCTTCATCTTCACCTGTGTATAAATAATGTATGTGAATTCATCATCATACTCTTCTTCTTTATCATACTCTTCTTTGTCATCATACTCATTATAATCACATGCTTCTTTGTCTTCATCATATGCTATTTCATCATCATACTCATCATTATATGCTTCTTCTTTATCATAGTCTTTGTCTTCATCATACTCATCATACTGTTTCTCTTCCTCGTCATACTTGTCTACATCATACTTATCTTCTTTATCATACGCTCCTTTGTCTTCATCATCATCATACTCTTCTTCTCCTTAATCATCATACTCTTCATCATAATCATACGCTTCTTTGTCTTTATCATCATTCTCTTCTTCTTCTTCATCATATGCTGCTTCTTCTTCTTCACCTGAATATAATTAATGCGAAGGTTAGGTTTATGTTAATGCTTTTATTCGAACACTTACAGATGTTACAGATGTTACAGCCAGAATGTCTTTTATTCCTTTACCTTCATCCTTTCAGAGTAATCAGACCTTAGCACTGTGCTGTAATGCAGCATGGTCTTATATCCAGGGGTGGAGCGATGTCATGAGAAATATCATATCACGATATGGATCACGATGAACAGTTTCCCTATAGTTGGGATAAATTAATTGAATGATACTGATATGATGCCTGTTAAAAAATATTAGATTTTTCTTTTTTACATTAAAATAATGACATTTTTAGTTGTTAAAAAATAAACACAAGTAAATTGATTTAAAATAATAAAATAATAATACTAAAAAATTTAGGGGAGAATGTATGAATTTTTTAAATTATTTTTTTAAGTGCATTTTAAAAAATAAGTTTTTTATTATTGTAATTATTTCATAATTTTTATAATTGGTTCATAATTCATTTTAAAAAATATAACTTCATATTATGTCATTTCTTTTATAAAATATATAGAAAATGTAAAATAATTCAAATGTATCACATTTTCTTTTTACAAAATTATATACTTTTTAAATAAATGTGTAAATAGTATATACATTGTTTTAAATGTTATACGATTTATAGTTTATACTATTTCTGAAGTTCATTGTACTTTAATTCTTGGCGATCTCGAGCTCCGATCGTCTCCTCGCCCAGCTGTAGTAATAGTGAGACTAAGGGAGAGGATGATATTTAGAGATAATGTGATGAGATTAAAGCTGAACCGTGGATAATTGCGGTAGCTCCGGTAACCAGAGACGGAGTTTAGATGCAGGAAATTACTGGCACTGTGCCTGCGTCAACACGGCTTTCAGAAAATACCGTTTTCCCGAGCTGGTCTGGAATCTGAGTGAGGGGAAAAAAGCCGCAGGTTGTTCTTCACTCAGGGACATGATGAGAGCATAATGGACAGTCTATAAATAGCACAAAGGCAGAGAGGGTGAGCAGAGAAAGAGGGACAGAGAGAGAGAAAGAGAGAGACAGGGATGGGTGGGCAGAGAGTGAGACAGACAGACAGGGACGGGGGCAGAGAGTGAGACAGACAGACAGGGGGAGGGGCAAAGAGAGAGAGAGACAGACAGGGACGGGGCCAAAGGGACAGAGAGAGGGATGGAGAGAGAGACAGACAGGGACAGAGGTAAGGAGGGGCAGAGAGAGAGAGAGACAGACAGGGATGGAGGTAAGGAGGGGCAGAGAGAAAGACAGGAATGGGGCAGAAAGAGAGACAGACAGACAGAGATAAGGAAAGGCAGGGAGAAAGACAGGGACGGGGCAGAGAGATAGAGAGACAGGGACAAAGAGAGAGACAGTAGACAGACAGAGAGAGTGGGGAGGAGGGCAGGGACAGACAGAGAGAGGGCGAGAGAGAATGGGACAGACAGAGAGAGCAAGCGAAGAAGAGGGATAAAAATAGAGAGAGGGAGGGAGAGGCAGACAGACACAGAGAGAGGGAGGGACAGAGAGAGACAGAGGGAGAAGGCAGACGGTTATCAGACAGCGGCTCAGGTCTGATTGCAGCGAGGCCGAGCGCTCTTTAAGTGGTCTTCTCTGATGGACGTGGTTCTGACTGACTTGCGGTCAGATCTGTAGGGACGAGGTTTTAGGAGAGACAAAAAGCCGAAAGCGTGAGGAGTGAGGAAGATTTTTCTTCTTCAGAAGAGAGAAAAGCCTTTTATCCCCAGTGACGTTTATGTGGTGAAATACTGGACTGCATCACAATGAAGGAGAGAGGGATGTTTGTGGTGTTTATGTTTCTGGGCACGTGGGGCGGAGAAGGGAAGTGTGTCACCTATAATTACAGAAATACTCTGTACGCTTACAGATACGACGGATCAGGAAGAGCAGACGTCACTGCCTCAGCGTTTCCTGCACATTAATTAGAGGGAGATAAGAAACCCACGCGGTTCCCTTCTACCAAATTAAAGTTATTAAGGCATTGCTTTCATTTCTTTAACAGCGCTGACCTTTTACAAATACTTTCAGGGTTACTTTATTTGCCGTTGCCTTCAGTGAAGCAGAGCATCTTGTGATTTATTTCTTCCCCTTCTCTGATTTCTGGCCCTTTTCCCCCCCCACCGTGATTCTCTCTAGATGAGTTTATAGTGCCATCTAGTGGATAGATTAATTATACAACAGTGTAAAAGTCAGGGTTTTTATATTGTAGAGTTAAAATTTTAAATATAATATGCTGCTATTTTTTGTTTTTTGTTTGTTTGTTTGTTTTTATATTGTAGTGATTAATATTTAAATAAAAATTAAAAATAAATCCACACCGTTTCCTCTGTCACACAAATATATTAGATCTACTAGATTATAAATAAATAAATAAAAATGTCCCATTCCCATTTTTAAAATATTTTGGTTTTGTTTTCCAAATATTATACATTTATAAATAATGGAGCAAAGAGGGAGGACACAGAAGAAGGAAAATAAATAATAATAATAATAATAATAATAATAATAAAAAGGAAGGAGAGCAAGAGGGAGAAAAGAAGACAGGAAGAAAGAACAAAAGGAAAAAAGAGAAAGAAGAAATAAAAAATAAATAAATTAAATATATTTATATATAAAATCAAAAAGTTTGGCTTTAATCTCATCACATTTTAAAAAAAAGTACATATGTATGTATATTTTTTCAGAAAGATAATTTGTATTTTTAAATATCTAAAGATTATTTTTCTTATTAAATATTTTATATTATTTATTTATGTTTTTATATTTTCTCTAGCAGCAGCTGATAAAATTCTGCACAAAATACACTATTTTTTTCCCCCTTCTTCTCTTAACCTGTTTTGTTTTGTCTTGTTTTAATCAATAAAAATTCAATATTTTAATGCAAAAAAAAAAAACATGCAGTCTTTTTGTTTGTTTTTTGCTTGTTTGTTTGTTTGTTTTTTGATCAATGTCTCCTAAATTTGTATTTCAATGCCCCAAGACTTACGGTAATGGTTACGAGTAGGCGTTAAAACCTTGGGATAATTGACGATGGACAGATGGATCCATGACCAGATCCATGACCAGACCCATGACCAGGTGCAGACTGGTAACCGTTTGTGTTACAGACACATCTCCTCACTAGCCTAATCAGAAATATGGTTTGTTTTTTACACTCCGGTCCATACCATATTTGTATAATCGATACGCTTGACTAATATATTCAAATATATATCAGTGTGTCTGGGTTGCTGATTAGAAGGTCATGGGTTGGTGCCTGAGCACCACCAGGATGCCACTGTTCCGTATCACAGCTGACCCTTCACTTCCTGACAAGATGGGATATGTAAAGAAAAAAAATTCCCCAATGCCACAAACAAAGGCTTTTTCTTCTTGCTTTCTCATCTGCTCCACTCGACTAGACATAACCATATGAGATGAATTTCAAGTTCCATCAGGTTGCCATCTTTCTGTCCTTTTGTTTGATCTCTGCGGCTTTTATACCTGCTGTTCTTCACAGCGGTCTCTGTCCTGCACTTGCTAGAGACATGATACTGTATCAGAACAGATTGAATTAATTGTCCATCATCCCTTGTGTGTGAAACTCCAGGTTTGCCCGTGTGTCCCGAGATGACCCGAGAGCACATCCCTAAAGCCCGGGACGTGGGCCACTTCCTGTCCGTCACCGGCACGGTCATCCGCACCAGTGTGACCAAAGTGCTGGAATACCAGCGGGATTACATGTGCAACAAGTGCAGACACGTGTTCTCCGTGCTGGCCGACTTCGAGCAGTACTACACCTTCACTCCGCCCAGCCGCTGCCCCAACGAGGACGAGTGCAACTCCTTCAAATTCACCTGCCTGGCCGAACGAGACGCCCCGCCATCATCCTGCAGAGACTACCAGGAGATCAAGATCCAAGAGCAGGTGAAGACCTTAGGATGAAAGGCATTCTGGGAAATCTAATCAGTGTAAATTGCTAGGCTTACTGCGAGGCATCAAAATCCGAGTCTAATCCTCTCCAGTGGTATTAAATGTGAGTTGAATGTAAGATCCTCCTCAGTGATGGGGTTTTAATGCCTCGTTGCAGGTACAGAGACTCTCTGTGGGCAGCATCCCTCGCTCCATGCTGGTCATTTTAGAGGATGATCTGGTAGACAGCTGCAAATCAGGTAAACATCCCGAGCCCAGTTCTGTCCGAATTAATACAGTATGATCTCTGTGCTCTTTTACTGTGGGCTTGTTTACGTTATTTAACCATTTTTACCAGTATACAGGATTTATATCTCACTGGTGGAATGGAATGAACTCCTGGGACATTTTCAATCAGTGTAAAGAAATGAATGATTTTGATATAGGTGAATGGATGGACAGAGAGATAGAGGGATAGATAAATAGAGTGATAGATAGGGTGGATGGATGGATAAACAGACAGGTGGGTGGATAGATGGATGGACAGACAGGTAAATGGATGGATGGATGGATAGATGGACGGACGGACGGACAGGTAAATGGATGGACGGACGGACGAACAGGTAAACGGACTGACGGACGTACAGGTAGACGGTCGGACAGGTAGAAAGATCGACAGATTGGGAGATGGATGGATGGATGGATAAAAACAGTAAAGACACTTCCATGTGTTGGCCTAAATCTCGTCTCTCGGGTCAGTGGATAAGAACGTGAACTCTAAGAGATGATGTATAACTCTACAGCCTTTAAAATGTTCATTTCCGCTGTTGTTAATATTGTAACATTAATATTTCACTATATTTCTATATAATCTGTAATATTTGATGCATTAACATGTTTATTTGTATTGCACACAGCTGTGTGATGAACTGCTCATAACAACTGAGAAAAAAAACACCTTAAATGTGAAGAAAACATGGAGAATGGAGTCATGTTTATTTAATGATTTAATCAAAAGACATTAATCTGTCATTGGCATTGTACAGTGTGTGCAACTGTAGTGAGGTTTATATCGTAATACAGTCAGGTTTTAGGAAATGGTTGTTAAAGCCATGGTGTGGCTCTTTTAGAGGAAAAAGATGATGGTGCATGGCTGTGTGGACTCATTCTGTGTGATCATTCATCTACAAGGGCATTAGTCAGACACTGACTATCAGACACTGACGTTGGGATGGGGAGGAGGCTCCTCATTCATCTACAAGGGTATTAGTGAGATCAGACCCTGACGTTGGGATGGGGAGGAGGCTCCTCATTCATCTATAAGGGTATTAGTTAGATCAGACCCTGACGTTGGGATGGGGAGGAGGCTCCTCATTCATCTATAAGGGTATTAGTTAGATCAGACCCTGATGTTGGGATGGGGAGGAGGCTCCTCAGTCATCTACAAGGGCATTAGTCAGACACTGACTATCAGACCCTGATGTTGGGATGGGGAGGAGGCTCCTCATTCATCTATAAGGGTATTAGTTAGATCAGACCCTGACGTTGGGATGGGGAGGAGGCTCCTCATTCATCTATAAGGGTATTAGTTAGATCAGACCCTGATGTTGGGATGGGGAGGAGGCTCCTCAGTCATCTACAAGGGCATTAGTCAGACACTGACTATCAGACCCTGATGTTGGGATAGGGAGGAGGCTCCTCAGTCATCTACAAGGGCATTAGTCAGACACTGACTATCAGACACTGACGTTGGGATGGGGAGGAGGCTCCTCATTCATCTATAAGGGTATTAGTTAGATCAGACCCTGATGTTGGGATGGGGAGGAGGCTCCTCATTCATCTATAAGGGTATTAGTTAGATCAGACCCTGATGTTGGGATGGGGAGGAGGCTCCTCATTCATCTACAAGGGCATTAGTGAGATCAGACCCTGACGTTGGGATGGGGAGGAGGCTCCTCATTCAGTAAAGGGCATTAGTGAGATCAGACCTTGACATTGGGATGGGGTGGAGGCTCCTCATTCCATAAAGGGCATTAGTGAGATCAGATCCTGATATTGGGATGGGGAGGAGGCTCCTCATTCATCTACAAACCTCATTCATTTGTGTTTTCTCCAGGAGATGATATTACAGTGTATGGGGTGGTATGGCAGCGCTGGAAGCCACTGTACCAGGACTGTCGCTGTGATGTGGAGATCGTACTGAAGGCAAACCACATCGAAATCAACAACGATCAATCTACAGCAGCTGTGGTGCTAGAGGACTTCCAGAAAGAATTTGAGGAATTCTGGGAAATACACAAGCACAACCCTATAGCTGGTATACAGATACAGTACATACTATTGTGACACTTAAATATTCATAAAATTCTTCTGACTGATTACGCAGGTCTATCCTGATGGGCGTGGTCTTCTCCAGTTAGACCCCGCCTCCACCCACATAAATCTCTATGTAGATCTGTGCTCAGAGATACAGCACTCTGGTTTTATTTAATACAACTTTTGCTGCAGATGTTTATTTTCTGGCTCCAGCATTATTGAGTCAGAACAAAAACTGTTTTTAGATTTAGAAACATTACTAAATTAAATGTCTGTATAGAAAGCATCATGTTGTTTTACAGACCTTATTTCAGACTAAATAACATAAAGCTCTCAGCTGCAAAAACAGAGGCTCAAGATGTCCAGAAGACTCATAGAAGTTTCTCCAAAATGCATAGAAAACCTTCTAATTTGACTGTAATTAAATCTAATTAAATTAAAAAACTGCATAGGAAAATGGACAAGCGTAAGGATTTGAGCGAGTTTGATGAAGGGCCAAATTGTGATGGCTAGACCACTGGATCAGAGCATCTCCAAAACTGCAGCTCTTGTGGGGTGTTCCCGGTCTGCAGTGGTCAGTATCTATCAAAAGTGGTCCAAGGAAGGAACAGTGGTGAACCGGCGACAGGGTCATGGGCAGTCAAGGCTCATTGCTGCACGTGGGGAGAGAAGGCTGGCCCGTGTGATCCGATCCAACTGACGAGCTACTGTTGATCAGATTGCTGAAGAAGTTAATGCTGGTTCTGATAGAAAGGGGTCAGAATACACAGTGCAGGATGGGTCAGGGCTGTTTTGGCAACAGAGGGGGGACCAACACGATATTAGGCAGGTGGTCATAATGTTACGCCTGATCAGTGTATTTCTAAAAAAAAAATTTAAACCTTAAAGATGAACTTTTTTCCACTCACAGAACCATTTCTTTTTCTTCAAGGATGCACATGTCGAGTGATGGTTGCAACGATTTACAGAATGAATATTAGTCTGTGTAATTATTAATCTGTACTCGTACTGTTTAAGGACATAGAAGTGGGTTTCACTCAGATTAGTCTTTACACTTCTCTGATTTAGAGTTTGCTGAAATTCTAAGCAGTATACATATAACATGCGCTAGCTATATATTTGTACTATTACATTAGCGGTTAATAATGTCCCCATGTCAAGCCTTTTTTATTTAGTCGAAATGAATTGCATTAACCAATTAAACTAGGTATTCAAATTTCTTTCCATGATCCCCTAATTTCTATCTTACTTTCCTTGTTTTTTTATCAAACTTAAGGCAGGAATCAGATCCTGATGAGTCTGTGCCCTCAGGTGTTTGGGATGTATGTGGTGAAGTTAGCTGTAGCCTTGGTTTTGGCAGGTGGAGTGCAGCGAGTCGATGCCTCGGGAACGAAGGTGAGAGGTATGTGTGTTCCTATTCACTCCCACTGAATTAATAAAACACTTCAGCGCATGCTGTTATAGGTAATTCATCAACTTCAAGGTGGCAGCAGTTACTCTTCTGTACATCTTGACACCTTAGCCCACGTGTTTGCTGATTATTTTTCTTTCAGTTGTTACGGTACAAAAGGTTTTATTCCTCTCATACACAAGCTATACTATATTGCCAAAAGTTTTGGGACACCCCTCCAAATCATTGATTTCAGGGTTTTGAGCTCAGCCCCTTAATTCCAGTGAAAGGAACTCTTAATGCTTCAGCTTCATACCAAGACATTTTGGACAATTTCATGCTCCCAACTTTGTGGGAACAGTTTGGGGATGACCCCTTCCTGTTCCAACATGACTGCACACCAGTGACCAAAGCAAGGTCCATAAAGGATGAGTGAGTTTGGTGTGGAGGAACTGACCTCAACCTGATAGAACACCTTTGGGATGAATTAGAGTGGAGACTGTGAGCCAGACCTTCTTGTCCAGCATCAGTGCCTGACCTCACAAATGCGCTTCTAGAGGAAGGGTCAAAAATTCCCATAAACACACTCCTAAACCTTATGGAAAGCCTTCCCAGAAGAGTTGAAGCTGTTATAGCTGTAAAGGGGCGGGATAACTCCATATTACATTCATGTGCATGTAAAGGCAGACGTCCCAGTTTTGACCTGGTTCGCAGTCTCCGCTCTAATTCATCCCAAAGGTGTTCTATCAGGTTGACCAAACTCACTCATCCATGTCTTTATGGAGCTTGCTTTGGTCACTGGTGTGCAGTCATGTTGGAACAGGAAGGGGTCATCTCCAAACTGTTCCCACAAAGTTGGGAGCATGAAATTGTCCAAAATGTCTTGGTATGAAGCTGAAGCATTAAGAGTTCCTTTCACTGGAACTAAGAGGCCAAGCCCAACCCCTGAAAAACAACACCTGAATTCAATGATTTGGAGGGGTGTCCCAAAACTTTTGGCAATATAGTGTATCGCCAATGATGACATTATCTGTTTACCATTATATAGTTTATAGAATGTTAGTAAGTTAGTTCTTTCATCACCAGCCTCTCTTTTTTTCTTTCTCTTGATGTTACTGAGAAAAAACAGTAGCTGAAAAACATGACTGAAAAATCCGAACACACACCGAGACGTCCTCTGGGCCAAAGACTCTCAATTACGTTTAACAAACACCGACTCTTAGAATGTCCTTACAAAAAACAACAGCATATCAGTCATGGCATGTTTTTATTTGTTTAATAACAGCACTTTAAGTTGGTTTCCATCTTAGATCGTGATGACCATCCCACACACAGGCCCCTCGGATAGAGTGGTTGCTATAGAAACCTAACGTATCGAGGTGTATAGATATGAACTTATGAGCAGCTGGAGCTGTGCTCTGTATATGGTATGCTGCCTGATGAGACTGGAGAGTTCAGCAGCTCTGTGATGATTTACTTTCTGCAGGTGAGTCTCACCTCTTGCTAGTGGGCGACCCGGGCACTGGGAAATCTCAGTTTCTGAAGTACGCAGCAAAAATCACGCCGCGCTCAGTCCTCACTGCTGGCATCGGCTCCACTAACGCAGGTGCTGACTCAGCTTTACTGTAATTACTCTACCTTCACTTCTACAGAGGGAGCTCAGGTATCTGACACTGTGGGTGGGGGTGTGTGTGTAACTCTGTGTCTTATGTCGATGTGTTTGTCTGTCTGTGTGTCTCTCTCTATGTGTATGTGTGTGTGTTTGTACCTATGTCTGTGTGTGTGTGTCTCTGTGTGTATGGATGTGGGTGTTTATGTCTGTGTGTGTGCATGTGTCTCTGTGTGCATGCCTCTGTCTGTATGTGTCTGTCTTTGTGTGTGTGTGTGTGTGTTTGTACCTGTCTGTGTGCGTGTATGTGTCTGTGTGTATGGATGTGGGTGTGTGTGTCTGTGTGTGTTTTTCTGTGTGTGTGTGTGTTTGTACCTATGTCTGTCTGTGTGTGTGTCTCTGTGTGTATGTCTCTGTCTGTGTGTGTGTGTGTGTGTTTGTACCTATGTCTGTCTGTGTGTGTTTGTACCTATGTCTGTCTGTGTGTGTGTGTGTGTCTCTGTGTGTATGTCTCTGTCTGTGTGTGTGTGTGTTTGTACCTATGTCTGTCTGTGTGTGTGTGTGTGTTTGTACCTATGTCTGTCTGTGTGTGTGTGTGTGTGTGTGTCTCTGTGTGTATGTCTGTCTGTGTGTGTGTGTGTTTGTACCTATGTCTGTCTGTGTGTGTGTGTGTCTCTGTGTGTATGTCTCTGTCTGTGTGTGTCTGTGTTTCTGTGTGTGTGTGTAATACATCACTAGGTCTGACAGTAGCAGCAGTGAAGGACTCAGGAGAGTGGCACCTGGAGGCAGGAGCACTGGTTCTCTCTGATGGAGGCCTCTGCTGCATAGACGAGTTTAACAGCATTAAGGAACACGACCGCACCAGCATCCACGAGGCCATGGAGCAGCAGACCATCAGTGTGGCTAAAGCTGGGTTAGAAAATGCTCCACTCTGTCTTAAACCTGCTGCAGCCTCTACATCTACAGCGCTCTAATACATTTATTACTGCCACTGTACAAGACCCTGTGCTGCAGCTTCAGACTGTAAACATTTACTGAGTTTATCATTCACCTGGTTCCAGCGAGACACAGGTTTGAGTCTGATCAGGGCTGAATGTGCCTCTCCAATATTAATAGACACTATTGTAAGCCCAGTCTATTTCATGTTAGTAAATGTAAACATAAATTCTCAGTGATTGTGTTGATCGGGATTATTGTGTATGATCCTAACATTAGTCAGTGGAACAGTTTCTCACTGTGTTCCTGAACTCTCACTACCTTGCCATATCTTATTCGACCCTAACGATGTTTGTCTCACATGCAGAATGGTGTGTAAACTGGACACAAGGACAACGATTCTTGCAGCCACCAACCCAAAGGGCCAGTACGACCCCAACGTGTCCGTGTCTGTGAACGTAGCTCTGGCCAGTCCTCTCCTCAGCCGCTTCGACCTGGTCCTCGTCCTGCTGGACACCAAGAACCCAGAGTGGGACAAGATCATCTCCTCATTTATCCTCCAGAATAAAGGTTCAACTCGGTCAGCTGTTTTATTCACAATACTCATGCCCTAAAGCATCACACTCAGACCTCACCTATAACATAAGTATTACTGAGCTGTTATGGTGAGTCACGTGACCCGGCAGCACGTCTTATAAAACGGCTCTAGGGTTCCTCTGTTTTCATCGTGGTCTTTATTATGTGTTTCCCCCAGGTGCCCCGAGTCAGTCTTCCTCCTTATGGAGCATGGAGAAGATGAGAGCGTACTTCTGCGTGGTAAAGAGGCTGCAGCCGCGCATCACTCAGGACGCCAACTCCATCCTGACCCGCTACTACCAGCTGCAGAGACAGAGCGACAGCCGCAACGCTGCACGCACCACCATCCGCATGCTGGAGAGTCTCGGCCGTCTCGCTGAGGGTCTGTCCTGCTCTCTCTCTCTGTCTGCTCTCTTTCTCTCTCTCTCTCTCGCTGTTCTTTCTCTCTCTCTCTCTCTCTCTCTCTCTCTCTCTCGCTGTTCTTTCTCTCTCTCTCTCTCTCTCTCTCTCTCTCTCACTGTTCTTTCTCTCTCTCTCTCTCTCTCTCTCTCTCTCTCTCTCGCTGTTCTTTCTCTCTCTCTCTCTCTCTGTTCTTTCTCTCTCTGCTTTGTTTCTCTCTCTCTCTCTCTCTCTCTCTGTCTGCTCTCTCTCTCTCTGCTTTGTTTCTCTCTCTCTCTCTCTCTCTCTCTCTCTCTCTGTCTCTGTCTTTCTGCTCTTTCTCTCTCTCTCTCGCTGTTCTTTCTCTCTCTCTCTCTCTCTCTCTCTCTCTGTACTTTCTCTCTGCTTTGTTTCTCTCTCTCTCTGCTCTCTCTCTCTCTCTCTCTCTGCTCACTTTCTCTCTCTCCCTCTCTCTCTCTGCTCTCTTTCTCTCTCTTTTTCTCCCTCTTTCTCTCTCTCTCTCTCTGCTCTCTTTCTCTCTCTCTCTCTCTCTCTCTCTCTCTCTCACGCACACATGCACGCACACACACACATACACACACAGATAAATTCTTTCTCTTCTCTTAACTCGCATAAAACATACACTTTTGCTTTTTGTTTTGCTTTTTTATTATACAAATCTGGTTCAAAAAGAACCCAGGGCACAAAGACTTTATCACCACCACACATGTATTACAGCAGAGTGGAATCCTTTCCTTCTCATATCCCAGCTGAGGAGGTCGGGGTCAGAGCGCAGGGGGCAGCTATGACAGTGTCCCTAGAGCAGAAAGGGTTAAAGGCCTTGCTCAGTTGCCCAACAGTGGTGCTGGATGGCGCTGGGGCTTGAACCCTGACCTTCTGATCAACAACCCATAGCCTTAACCAGAGCCACGACTGCCCTAATATATTATATATATTATTTATATGTTGTTTGTTTGTTTGTTTCCTGTTTCCAGCCCATGCCAAGCTGATGTTCAGAGAGACCGTGACGGTGGAGGATGCTGTAGTGGTGGTGTCGGTTATGGAGTGTTCCATGCAGGTATGTCACCTCCAGGATCATGGGAATGCTGTATAAATGTTCTATAATTTGCTCAGTGGCAGTGGACGGGGTAAAAGGGGGGGCAATATATTGTGCAGCAGAGAAACAGATGGGTTACAGTCAGTAAATTTAGACCTTCAGTTGAACCTGTACGATGGAAGGTGGTAATAAAATGGCGGTTTAATTACAAGTGAGTTTTGGGTAATATCTCTGTGTTTGTATAAGTACATAGTTTATTAAAGTCTGTTTGTACATATTGATCAATACAAGAACAAAATACAGAACCAACTTAATTCCCAGCACTTGGGGCGTCGCAGAGAGCAGAAACCTTCTCGTCCAGCATCAGTGCCCCCAATCCCCAAACTGTTCCCATCAAGTTGGGAGCATGAAATTGTCCAAAATGTCTTGGTATGAAGCTGAAGCATTAAGAGTTCCTTTCACTGGAACTAAGAGGCCGAGCCGAACCCCTGAAAAACAACACCTGAATTCAATGATTTGGAGGGGCGTCCCAAAACTTTTGACTATATAAGTGTATATTGCCCCTAGTAGTCATAGTATACTTATGAAACACTACAAATTCACAACAATATATTTTGGCCAATTGCTGTGTAAAGAGTAATGAAACCTTTCTGGGCATGCTGATTTAAAAATATTGTGGTGGTGACAGAAATCATTACATTAATTCAGTGTCTGGAATGAGTTGTTGTGTTTGTGTGTTTTGACCACAGGGTGGCGCACTGCTCGGTAACGTCAACGCTCTGCACACGTCCTTCCCCGAAGACCCCAGAGAGCAGTACAGAAGCCAGTGTGAGATCGTACTGGAGGGTCTGGGCCTGACTCACATCCTCGACACGGAGCTGCAGAGGCTCTCAGGGTAAAGAGCATGTTAATGGAGTTACCACAATTACCCCTAATTATCAGTTAGTGCATGTCTAGAGACGAGCCGCTTCACCCCACATGACGACTGGGAAGTGAAATGAGTTTTCTGTGATGACCTGCTGTTTTTATAATTAGGTGTAGAAATCTGTAAGTCGTTCTATTCTTAACTCCTGACGCAGTTGTTTAATATTTAATTATGAATAGCGCTTCGCTTAGGGTTTTTATGTTCTGTAATTATATTTTTATTCCTTTATGAGCATTTGCTGCTTATGAAACATGACTTTTATCCATTTGGAAAAGCATTAGGGTTAATATATTTACAACATCATTGAAAATACTTTAGCATTTAGGTATTAAAGAAAAATAAACTAAACAGAAATCTGCTTTTTATTGTTTAAGAACTCAATATTGACGTATGTTTAAGCTAAATGCTGACATTTTTGGATAAATGATTGACGGTTATGTCTGGTGGCATACAACAGGGGCTTTGGCGTAAATGTTATTTATTGTATGACTCTCAGACACTCAGATGTTACTGGACAGTTAGTATACTGTGTGCTGGTTACTGGTTAAGTTTCTGCAAGGAATAATAAGCTATGCATTTTTGGGATTTTTCCCTAATTGTCATGTTGGGAGATTTTTTATGTTACAAATGGATAGAATTGGTGAAACTGTGAATAAATGATGAATCCACAACATTGTGTTTTTTTTGTAGGGTAATTTCAGTTCCTCTTTGGTTAAAAAGAACAAAAACTTAAGGCGCCATGTTATTAAGGGACAATAATCAATGACAGAATGCGACCTGATGACAAGTGCACTCTCCTTTACCTGTGTGAAGCAGATCGTTCCTCATCTCGAGGTGTTTTGCTCCTTTTATAACACGGCAAATTGTTTAGAAACAATAGCGTATTAGTACGAGAACAGTATCGGCCCGTGTTGTGCGTTATTGTCAGAGCTGCTGTTATAGAAAATGAATCCATACATCCTGTCCAATCAGAATTGAGAATTCAGCCGCGTTCTTCGCGGTGGTACGAGATGGCCGCGTCGTTAATATTTAAATACATTTAAATGGTGTATATTTTTAGATAATTAAAGATTGAATAGGATTTTGCAAGTCTCTAGAGCTTATTCATGTCTTTAGAAATATTCGGTAGTTGACGCATGAAATTAAAGCTAATCAATTCGCCATGCCTAATTTTCTATGCTTTCTTCCTCATTCAGGAGGCAGGACCGCTCTCACGAGTCGTCTGGAGGTAATCAGCCGAGTGACGTGCGCAGAGAGAACGTGATCAGTGAGGACACGTCCGCCTCTGACCCAGGCCTCGACTGGTTTCACAGCTTAACCGGTCCAGCTGAGGGGAAAGCAGCATTCCCAGTATCTCCCATTCATTCCTCTACACAACATCACACAGCCAACACATCATGCCCTAGTGTGTTGCCTAGCAACAGTGGCTCCGCTCATGGCGAGGGCTCAGCGTGGGAGAAGCAGGAGGACAGCAGCTCAGTGGTGCAAAAGATCTCCAAGAAGCTCAGGAACAAACGATTGAAAGAGAACGCAGTGGATGAACGAATAAACACAGAGCGGCAGTCGTCTCCACACACGCGTCCGTGCCACAGCACGCCGATGACGGACAGGAAACGGCCTTCTAAAAGGAAAGCTACGTGTTTTAGTCCACCAGTGATGGAACGGACGGAGAGCGAGAATCTCCAGGTCGACCTGTCGAGCTTTGCCTTCAGATCCAGAGAGAGAATGACGCACACGGACAAGGCTACTGGTTCAAATCTGGCACCTAAAAGGGATGAAAGCGATCATAAAATCGTTGGTACAGAGCGAATTTCACAAACAAAACGAAAAGAGAAAGCGCAAAACCGGTGTTCTGAGCAGCCAGCAGAGGGCAGCAGTGCGTGTAAGAAGCTTCGAAAGCGAGTCCAGTCTGAAGTCAGAGAGATTCCCTCAGAAAACAGAACAGCTGACGTCGCAGAGCACAAACGCCAGCAACTCGTCCAAAGCCTGAGCAGTGTCACTCCAAACGAGCCCACTTCCTCCGTTCAGCCACCCCAACCAAAAACTAAAGTCGCTTCCTCAACCCTGGCCAAGCTTTCCGCGTTCTCTTTTGTTCCCTCTCCTGAGGAAAAGACCAGCCAGAATCTTACCACAGCTCCAACACAGACGAACAACACACCGGTTTCCAAGGACGGCGTAATGGAAAAAGATGCCAGTGCAGCAGAAAGCACACCCACAAGCACTGCGACTGTGGAGCAGAAAAACTCCACGAATTCAACTTCAGAGACTCATCAGGAGACGAGCAGGCCATACACAAAGACAAAGATGTGTGAGGAAGACTCCTCCAGGAAGAGGAAGTGCTTTGACTTGAGCTCAGCACGACCCGGAGGTCTTTTCTCTGCTCTTTCTCTCTTCAGCTCCTCTATTGTAGATGATGACGCTCTCGATGTGGACTGGGAGGAGGAGTCCAGAAAGAAAGCCAGTGTATAGTTTCATAAACAAGATATCTGTAGATAAAGTTGCATTAAAGGAATACTCCAGCAATACCCTGTTCCGTACATCTGTAGGTTAGGTGTAATCACCACGAGCAACAAAAACATTTACTCCAAATGTAATTATAATTCATGTCATTCAGTATTCCTAAATATGTGCTACACACATACACCGATCAGGCATAACATTATGACCACCTGCCTAATATTGTGTTGGAAAACAGCCCTGACCCATCAACGCATGGACTCCATTAGATCCCTGAAGGTGTGGCACCAAGCAGCAGATCCTATGGAGGCCCTACCTCACAACTTACAGGACTTAAAGTGTACTTACAGAATTAAAAGGATACTCTTGATAGATTCTGACCACTGCAGACCGGGAACACCCCACAAGAGCTGCAGTGTTGGAGATGTTCTGATCCAGTGGTCTAGCCATCACAATTTGGCTCTTATGTTCAAACTCGCTCAAATCCTTACGCTTGTCCATTTTTCCTGCTTCTCACACATCAACTTTGAGGACAAAACGTTCGCTTGCTGCCTCTAATATATCCCACCCACTAACAGGTGCCATGATGAGGACATCATCAGTCTTATTCACTTCACCTCTGTGTTCATAATGTTATGCCTGATCTGTGTAATGCACCAACTAATTGTTTATTACCCCGACAGCTGCCCTTAGCCTCCCTTTCATTATATGCCGTAAACATACTTTTGTTCTTTTCACAATACAGGAATCTTGTCCACATACACTACAGATGACGTAATGGAAATGCTGGAGTTTTTCTTTATCGTAATAAATGTAGAGATATATATCTTGTTTTATGATGGATGATGTGAACTGAAAAGCTGCTCGGGGAAAAAAAAATCCTCCTGCTGTTCTAAAACACTGCCAAGTTCTGAATCAACAGTAAAAAATGCACTCCTTACTCATTTCTGCTCTTTTATCAGCAAGTACGACGTTCCTTTAAGCTCCCCTGTGCTTGATGAGATGATCTAGAGGGCTATGCTTTTCCATCACACTTCTCTTATTTCTGCATTTTTCGCAACGACTTCCCTTCAGCAGTGAGGGATAATTGCTGACGGAACTGCGGAGGCTTCATTATGTCGCGTTTCGCCGGCGTCAAACTTCTGCAGCTTCGCTACGGCGAGTACTTTACGTGCGTCTGGTGATGTAGTGCTCTGTAATCTTCCTTACCATATAAATGCATTCTGGATAGCGGACTGACAGAAACCTTTTATTTAGCAGCTTTTAGGCTGAAAGACTTTTATGAGAGAATTTCCGGGAGACCTTCGTGAGAGCTTGAGACGGATTGTGGGAATTTAAAGAGGAAATGTATAATAAGTACTAGAGCCGAAGTGATATAAATAAAAGCACTTTACTGAGATAACTTCAGACTCAAAAATATTGTTTGGGAAAAGCAATTAGATATCGAATTTGCCAAGATGCCTGTAACATAAATCACCTCACCATGTTTCTCTTTCAGACAACACCTGGGCTTCCTTCCTTCAGATATCATGTTGTGAAAGGATTCAATTTAACAAACTGCAGAGAGCCATCAGAAGACGAGCAGGACAAAGATGTGTGAGGAAGACTCCGAGAGCTCCAGGAAGAGGAAGTGCTTTGACTTGAGCTCAGCACGACCCCGGAGGTCTTTTCTCTGCTCTTCCCTAATTCAGCTCCTCTATTGTAGATGATGAAGCTCTCGATGTGGACTGGGAGGAGGAGTCCAGAAAGAAAGCCAGTGTATATTTTCGTAAACAAGATATTTTGTATGAAATTATAATATTATTATATAATATGAAGTCGCATTAAAGGAATACTCCAGCGATACTCAAGTCGAGCGCAGCTTTAGATTATGTGTAATCACCATGAGCAGCACACTTTCCTGTTCCGAGTGAAGAACAAAAAACCTTTTCTCTGAACTTAATTATAATTGATGCCTGGGGCAGTGGTCAGGGCAGGTGATAAATGTTTAGAAATGTGAATAAATAATGCAAATTTGAAGATGACAGCTGCTACACTGTACCAAAATAAAGAAATTAGTATGAAAGGGATAATAGGAAAAGCGTTTTATTTTGTCTGCTAACGAAGTTTTGTGCTATCGGGCCTACTTATCCGCGCCATAAGATCTCGCTGTGAAAGGCGCTAGTTTAACAAACTGTCAGTCTTGCTAGCGAACTGATTTAAACACACGCTTTGATCAAGATGTCGGATAGCTTTGTGTCGAAGCAACATCAATACGAATACCGACTGTTCCTGCGGCATCATCAAAACAGAGACGAGCGCTTGATGCTCGTAAGTGACACTTTCAATGGCCAAAAGTTTTGGGACGTCTGCCTTTACATGCACATGAATGTAATATGGAGTTGGCCCGCCCTTTGCAGCTCTAAACTCTTCTGGGAAGGCTTTCCACAAGGTTTAGGAGTGTGTTTATGGGAATTTTTTGACCATTCCTATCTAGAAGTGCATTTGTGAGGTCAGGCACTGATGTTGGACGAGAAGGTCTGGCTCACAGTCTCTGCTCTAATTCATCCCAAAGGTGTTCTAACAAGTTGAGGTCAGGACTCTGTGACGTTCCTCCACACCAAACTCTCTCATCCATGTCTTTATGGACCTTGCTTTGTGCACTGGACCACAGTCATGTTGGAACAGGAAGGGGTCATCCCCAAAATTGTCCAGAATGTCTTGGTATGAAGCTGAAGCATTAAGAGTTCCTTTCACTGGAACTAAGGGGCCGACCCCAACCCCTGAAAAACAACACCTGAATTCAATGATTTGGAGGGGTGTCCCAAAATGTTTGACAATATAGTGTAGGAAAGTAAAATATGTGAAATCTAGTCGTTTATAGTTAATTACATACAATGTGATATAAATTAATTAGCCAATAATTGATACTAGATGTTGATATTGATATAGAGGACTTTGCCCTTGAAATGGGAACAGAATCCATTTGTCTCCATTACTGAATCAGGTCTCGTCTCCAGCTCGAGCCGGTCAAAGTCTAGTCAATGTCAGACGGTGTGGTGCGTCGGATTCGGTGTTCCTGGCCTCGCCGTGCTGTGCTCAGGAGAAAAGGAGCAGTAACATGAGGAGTTAATGGATCCCAGCTTCCTGCAGATGAAGCACCAGCATCATCAATAATGAAGTGTTATTGACTTGAACATCTCTCTCTCTCTCTCTCTCTCTCTCTCTGTCATCAAGCTAGCACATATCCTCATCTAACCAACATTACATCACCCTCAAAGCAGCCGGGAGGATTTTTTATTTATTTATTTCTAACTGTGTTTTATTGTGTTAGTTGCAGACTGACCTTAATTTTTTTTTTTTTTCTTCTTCTTCTATTCTAGGTCAGAAATCTGCTTCTGGAAAGGCTCTGGGAGCTGTCTGAGTTCCAGGAAAATTCGTTTTTTGAAGAATGAAGGAGGATAATGTATTGAAATGAATCAGGCTGGTTCTAGACTAGCATGTTTTACAAGCTGTAGCTCGTTTTATTGGAGCCTCAGGATTATTGCAACACTACAGCAATTCTTTTTTTTAAAAAGTGCTAAAGAATGAACTGAGACACCGTGAGATTCTCGATCCAGGCCTTAGAGCTGTAAAGTTTAATAGATGATGTGGCTGCTTTAGCTTTGCTAAATCTAGCTTGCTAGGTCACAAGAATAAACTTGCTTCATCCGAGTTATTGCTGGATAATAACGTGGCATTTTAAATTCTCTGATCAGCAATAATTTCTTTAGAGACTTGCTAGCTGATCGTACAAGATTTCTGCTGAAGATGCTGATACTAAATCTGTGTCCAGTTTCATCACGCCCTTGTGTGTATATATGTGTGTGTGTGTGTGTATATATATATATATATATATATAGGCACACAATCTGTCTGTTAGGGACATATGTTTTAATTTTATAAAACTTTTCCATCTTTACAAGCCTTTGGCGATCAGGAATCAGTTCAGTGCCAATGGATTGTGTCATGCTAATGAAAGCTTGAATGCTAGTGCATTGTGACTTGACAAGAAAGTCTTAAATACTTTTCACTGGCTGAAATAACACACATGGCTATCTATAACCTTTAGAAAATGATCACATAGCTTCCAAGTAAAAGCTGTGATCAGTAAAATGTAATTGAGCTCGCTTGGTATTGAATAAATGAACTAGCATTAAAAATCAGGGGCTGTTATGGGTCACAATAACAATGGGTCGCTGTAGCTGGGATGGCTAAACAATTAACTAGCTACTTTGCTAGTTCTATAACTCGATATAATGAAGTGTTTCATGGATACAGCGTAGCTGGCTCAAAGGCAAAAAATAATTTCAGCTATAAATCCTGTCATAAGGGACTGCTTTATTCACCACCCAGGATTGTGAGGATGTTTTACAAGTTTAATTCTAAAAAAAATCTCAGACATTAGGGTTAGCTGTTTGTCCTCCTAGACGCTCCATTTTGTCAGCAGGTTGTTGTGGCAGGTTTAACAGCACAATGTGACTCATGTCAAGCACACATGGGAAGTAGAAATGGCTTGTTGCTTTCTGTTTTCAACTTTATTAAGCTTCATTATATTCTCAAAGTCTGGGGTTCGGGTCCGTGAATGCTTGGCAGATACGGTAAGCGTTTATTCTGTACTTAATATCGAGAGGATCGTCAGTGCTGGAGTATGATTAATGCTAAATTTCATATCAGATATGTTACAGAAGTCAGCGGTTAAACCTGATTTATGAGGTGTTTGGCTTTTTAAAGAACCCCAGGGGATTAAGTGTGTGTGCTGCTCTGGTGGCTACAGCAGTGTGTCATGAACTCAGTTATTAGCCTTGTTTTTTCAGCTTGTTTTTGCAGCTCTCGGGGTTGCCAGATTGGATCAGTTGTTTTTAAAATCGTTTCTTTAAAACTTAAATAATTTTTATAGAACTGATTTCAAAAACAGCTGGTCCAATCGAAACCAAATCTAATTTATCCGTATATATTATTATTATTATCATTATTATTACTATTATTATTGTTAGGATCCAGGGTGTATTCCTACCTCATGTCCAGTCCCAGCCCCAGCTCTGGATCTACTGTGACCCTGACCAACAAAAAGTAGTTCCTGGTTGATGAATAAGTGTTTATTGTAAATTATGTAAACTAGTTTTTAACTTTAAAAACAGACTTTATGTCCATATAGGAGGCCATTTTCCTCAATATTACATTCATCTCATATGTAAATAACTCAGATTTCTAGCTTCCACCTGGGAAAACTGTTCAGCACGTCTAAGTAGAAACTTTTTTGACAGTGATGGTTAAATTTAGCCAAATCCAGGAGTAACTGGCTACAGGAGCTGGGCAAGTGTCCAAAGAAATAAAAGTTTTTTTATTCTATATTTTAGTTGATAAATTGAGTTCTATTAATCATTATACAAGGAATACTACAACTATAATAAATTCAGCATAACAGAAAGATTTCTTAATGATCCCATACGATCGAATGCAACCGATTGACCTGAGATCTGGCAACCGTGTCTGCTTTGGGCAACCAGCAGAGCGACAGCATTGTTTCTGAAGTTTTACATGGCTGAGTTCTGCCTTATATAACCAGCTTGGTGTTTAGAGGCTTAGAGGAACATACATTTTGGCCCTCAGTTCTTCACTTCACTAAATAACACATGCAGTCACTGTCAGGGTGTTCCTGTTAGAGCTAAACTGCTAAGTAAGAAACACTGTGTGTGTGTGTGTGTGTGTGTCAGCCTGTTGTGCAGTTTGTGGCACGCTTCAAAGAAGTCAAGTTAACACAGAAATGATTTGAAATGTCTCTAATTCTCAACCTTTCTGCCTCTAACTGCTGATAAAAATGAGGTAAGACACCGGTTCCACACTATTTTACAGATAAATACTTTAATTTCAGAATTTTAAAGTCTTAGCCATCAGTCAAGTCAGTTGCTGAAAGTAATTTTGCCTGATTGATTCATGTCTGTGTTTTTTCCCCTTCACATAATCCTCTAAATGGTCAAAAGTATGTTCTCATTAAATTCCAGATATATTCCCATTCTCCTGTTATAATAACCTCTGCTCTTCTGGGAGGGCTTTCCACCAGATGTTCACTAGATGATTCCAGAGCATTAGAGAGATCAGACACTACGGTCAGGTGAGGAGGTCCCGGGTTCTGTGTTTCAGTTTATCCTAAAGGTGTTCAGTGCTCAGGGTTTAGTCAGAGTCAGGGCTTAGTACGGGACACTACAACTCCAACCTTAACCTCCACATCATGTCTTCCTGGAGCTCAGTGCTTTGTGCACATGGGCATTATCATGCTGGATCAGGTTCATGCTACTACTGTACAGTACTACTTTGATGCGCTATTTAATATGTTAGCATGTGATTTGGGACACGTCCTGTTTCCTGAGGATGTATTGTAATCATTAGTATTACTTTAACATACTATTTAATAAGTTAGTATGTGATTTGAGACACATCCTATTTCCTGAGAATGTATATAAAAATACAAAGACTTCAAACAATGAAAATGTAAAACTTAAGAATTCCTTGTCCAGTCAAGTTAAACCTCGGGCTTTGAAACTGATTCATATTACAAACACATGAATAAATCTAAACAGTATAGTAATAGTTAAATCCTCATGTTGTCACCTATAACAGAAGCAGGGCTTTTCCCACCTCCTAATTCCTGATTTAGTGTCAGAATCTAAAGAAATCAATTATTTATTCAGCAATACAACTCCTGCATTATTATAAAGTAATCAAAAAAGAGTTGCTTTAGTTTTAGAGCTGTAGTGAAGCTGTAGTGAAGCCTATGAAGGTGTAGTGAAGCCTATGAAGCTGTGGTGAAGCTGTAGTGAAGCCTATGAAGCTGTAATGAAGCCTGTGAAGCTGTAGTGATGCTGTAGTGAAGCCTATGAAGCTGTGGTGAAGCCTATGAAGCTGTAGTGAAGCCTATGAAGCTGTAGTGAAGCCTATGAAGCTGTAGTGAAGCTTTAGTGAAGCCTATGAAGCTGTAGTGATGCTGTAGTGAAGCCTATGAAGCTGTAGTGATGCTGTAGTGAAGCCTATGAAGCTGTAGTGAAGCCTATGAAGCTGTAGTGAAGCCTATGAAGCTGTAGTGAAGCCTGTGAAGCTGTAGTGAAGCTGTGGTGAAGCCTATGAAGCTGTAGTGAAGCTGTGGCGAAGCCTATGAAGCTGTAGTGAAGCCTGTGAAGCCTATGAAGCTGTGGTGAAGCTGTAGTGAAGCCTATGAAGCAGTAGTGAAGCTGTAGTGAAGCCTATGAAGCTGTGGTGAAGCCTGTGAAGCTGTAGTGAAGCCTATGAAGCTGTAGTGAAGCTTTAGTGAAGCCTATGAAGCTGTAGTGAAGCCTATGAAGCTGTAGTGAAGCCTATGAAGCTGTAGTGAAGCTTTAGTGAAGCCTATGAAGCTGTAGTGATGCTGTAGTGAAGCCTGTGAAGCTGTGGTGAAGCCTATGAAGCTGTAGTGAAGCCTATGAAGCTGTAGTGAAGCCTATGAAGCTGTGGTGAAGCCTGTGAAGCTTTAGTGAAGCCTATGAAGCTGTAGTGATGCTGTAGTGAAGCCTATGAAGCTGTAGTGATGCTGTAGTGAAGCCTATGAAGCTGTAGTGAAGCCTATGAAGCTGTAGTGATGCTGTAGTGAAGCCTATGAAGCTGTAGTGAAGCCTATGAAGCTGTAGTGAAGCTTTAGTGAAGCCTATGAAGCTGTAGTGATGCTGTAGTGAAGCCTGTGAAGCTGTAGTGAAGCCTATGAAGCTGTGGTGAAGCCTATGAAGCTGTGGTGAAGCCTATGAAGCTGTAGTGAAGCCTATGAAGCTGTAGTGAAGCCTATGAAGCTGTGGTGAAGCCTATGAAGCTGTGCTGAAGCCTATGAAGCTGTATTGAAGCTGTGCTGAAGCCTGTGAAGCTGTGCTGAAGCCTATGAAGCTGTGCTGAAGCCTATGAAGCTGTGGTGAAGCCTATAAAGCTGTGGTGAAGCCTATGTAGTGATGCTGTAGTGAGGCCTGTCATTGTCAACCCCAAGTTAGGGATTAACTGAGATTGTGTCAAGATCAGGTTGAAACACCAGCAAATCCTTTTAAAGACCTAGACAACTTTAATTAATTTGTGTATTGTACCAGCGATTAAGATTACTCCTCATAAGACTTTGTACAAAAGCCAGCATTTTCAAGAACAACTCAAATACCGGAAATCCTCAACCGGACTCGTGTCCTAGAGCCCTAGTTAGGACCAAATCTCACAAAAGCAATGATTCATTCAATAATTGGTGGAGTCTGATCTCTTCTTGAGGCTCCTGGTTTAAGGTTACTTTCACAGACCAGACAATCAAATCATACAAACATTTCATTAGGACCTCAGCGAGCCAGACAGGCATTGATCCTCACAGGATGCGTTCCGGGCCACACCGGTGATGTGAGCAGACGACTCCCGCTGTGAAACAGTCTAATGATTTCAACCTGTGGTCCTACAAACAGGAGCCATAATCCAGACCAGGAGTGAACAGAGACTCCAGTCCTGGATCGTAACTTTATTAGGAGGTGAGAGGTGGGGAAATATGGCAGTGTTGTGATACTTTGACATTGTTAGAAGTTCTGACCTGGGATAAAAAAAAAATGGCTCCTGTTGATGAATGAATAAAGAGACGGTCTTTTAACAGAGGATCATGTTTTATTAAGTACTACGGCGAAAAAAAGAAGTTGAATTATTTATTGAAGCCAAGCTGCTATCTAACAAAACATTTATTTTAAATCTATTAGTTTAATGTTATTTTTTTTCCATTATTTATTAATTACATGTATGCTTTATATATCCAGGTTACTTCCAGGACGCTGCTCTCAGTCGCTCCTCTGTGTAACTTCTACCGATCGTCTCCTCCACCTCCACGACACTCTGCGTTTTTGTGTGTGTTAAGTCACAGTTTGTTGTTTCTTCTACTCCATTTGAAAAAAATAGGTCTGTGAAGCTCATTGGCTGAACGAGTTCCTCTGCCGGGTTTCACTTTAGCCAACGTACGCTGAAGCATCACCACTTCCTCCCGCTACTTCTGCATAATGCGCCTTTCTCATGAAGAAGAACAGCTGTAAGTCCTTTTTGAAAATATATTCTTTCTTCGAAACGAGTTTACTTTATCACGTACGTTGCTCTTTTGCCATCAGTATGGAGGTAAGATAATGTGAGGCTGCCTGCATGGTGTGGTGTAGAATGTAGCCAGGCCACTTTCACTGGGGGGAAGAAAAAAAAAGGAAAAGGCAATAATGAGAATGTGACAGCTAAGCAGAAATGCAGAGTGAGGAATGTGCTGCATGTTTCGCATAGTTGATGTTTTCAGCTTTGTAATGCATTAGTGCACTTTATTAAGACTACTGCGTTTCATCCTGTATCGCTTCTGCACATGGATTGTTACTACACGCTCTCCGAAGTAACCTGGACTTGGCCTAGTTGCTGCGGTTGCACCATTAAAGGCGCATGCTTTGTGTCTTACATCTGGAGCATGATCTACATCTACAAGACGCTTCATCAGACTTTCAGGGCCGCTGATGACCTGTTTAATCGAACAGCAAATTAATGCTATCAGCTAATCAAGGAGCAGTAGACCTTTATATCTGATCTGATGATGCAATGATGTTGATGATGTTAATATGTTAGTATGTGATTTGGGACACGACCTGTTACATGAGGTTGCATTCTAACCATTGCTACCACATTGACGCACTATTTAGTATGTGATTTTAGGACACATCTCGTTTCCTGAGGATGTATATTAATCATCAGATGTACACTCATACACTGTTTATCACCACAGTATGCGGTTTGAGGCGCTTCCTAATTCCTGAGTATTTCTTTTGATTTTCTGTGTACTCTTTAGCACATTAGTATGAGGTTTGAGGATTAATCCCAAGGTTGAATATTAATTAATCATTAGTATTATTTTAACACACAATTTAATTTGAGACTAAATTTTGGGACATCATCCATACTACTTGGAGACGCTATTTAGGTATTTATTATGCAATTTGGGATGCTTCCTGAATCCCAAGGTTGTATTTTAGTCATCAGCACTACATTGGCACACTATTTAGTATATTATTGTGTTATTTGGGACGAATCCTGAGGTGATATTTTATATTAAATCATTCTATTTTTACACACAGTAGGATGCAGTGGTGGGCCGTCAGGGTCAGCAAGGCCTTCTCTGCTGGCCTAAACAGCAGTGATCTGAATCACTGACTTGCATTTTGATACATTTAATATATTTTTTCATGAATGTGTATTAAATTATTCCCAATAGTCTATTCTCTACATTTCATAGCTTTTCTCTCGGTTGTGCTGCTTCCAGTAGTGTACATTTATGATAAGGGTATTTATCCAATCATATTTCAGCCAGTGGCTGACATCATGTGTTGCCAGGGTGAAAGAAATCTGCCTTAAGGCCGTCAGAATCAATAGTGCAGGCGCCCGTAGCTTAAAATAAGTGGCAATGAAATTGTTACCTTAACCAATCAGATTTCGAGTTGGCGTCTCTGGGGCCATCTAGCAGGCGTACGATTACGTCAGCGACTTCCCGTCCTCTGATTGGATAATTGGAGTAGTCAGAGGCAGTGCACCGCACAAACTAAATAAAATATATATATATATATATTTTAACTCACAATGGCTGACAGAGGAGAGAAAATCGATTTGGTCGCAGACATCCGTACAAATGCATTTTCAAGGCGGACTGTAATAAAATGGACTATTCCTTGTGAGGTGTGAAATACTGTAGCTTACTTTCTTTTTTACTTTGCTATTTAACGGTTGATGAGTCTCTGGCGTCATAATGATGGTATAGAGGTGGATTAATTCAGGAAGGACATCAGTGAAGGCCTAGGTGTGAGATGCACGGCCCGCCACTGGTAGGATGTGATTTGGGACAGATCCTGAAGAGCCCTGAGTGCTGTTTTGACGCAGCGTTGACTGTCAGATGTCTCAGCTGTATTTTAATAATTCATTCGATTTTTACACACAGTATTTTGGTTTGAAGTTTGGTGTGTATCCTGAGTCCTGACGTATTTTAATCATTTATATTATTTTGACCGGTACAACAGTGTGTGTTTTGCATACGTGATTTGAGACACGTCCTGAGTCTCAGTACTTTAATTCTGAGTATTTCGTACAGTACTGCGGTTCGGGACGTAGCCTCAGACACAGCGCCAGCTTTCCTGACCGAGAGACAGGAAGTGGGGGGCAGGGCACAGCGTGTACACTCCTGATAACACACAAAAACAGTGATTCTCAATACAGATTCACATCAACTCCAAATCCCGCTAGTGTAGTGTTTTGACCTCGATTTCGGGATCTCGCATCGTACACCCTTTCAAACCAGACGCTAAAACACAAACAGAGAGTGGAACACCAAACCACAGGGGTTCCTCTGACAGGAAATGTTTTGTTAATGTGTTATTGACACAGCTTATTACTAGGCAGCGAACTAGAGAAGAAAAAAAAGAGAGAGAGAGAGAGCTTTTGCTTGAACAGAACAGGATCTTTCATCAGAGATGTTGAGTATAAAGATGACGTGCCACTGGAGCACATAATGTGTGCTACTGATCGGCGGTGTATTTGTGGAGCAGTAACAGCAGTAGGATTGTTCACAGCAGAGTGTGTTCTTTGTGTGTGTGTGAGTGGGACGCGGCCGTTGCTCGGGGCTTCAGTTTGTCGTGACGACCGTTAGAGCTGTCCAGGATTTCCAAACACTAGCACATACAGGGATGACCGTTATGTTTAGTTTATATAGTCAAAGATTTAAATGTATCAGCTGTGTAAAATATATTGTAAATATATATATATTTATTAATATATAATAAGTACTTGGCAGAAGCCCTTATCCAGAACGGCTTACATTTTTATTTCATTTTATACAACTGAGCAATTAAATGTTAAGGGCCTTGTTCAGGGGCCCAGCAGTGATGGACCCGGGATTCAAAGTAACATCATTAGTCTAATATCAGGAGTTAATGGGACAGTTCCTTGCCAGACCCCTAGGAAGTCCTGGCAAGTGGTTTATTTATTATTGTGTTATTCCAACGTGGACGGTGCCACGCCCTCTCCTAATTTGTGTTCCCATTTTCTCACCCGTCCCTTGTTTACCCCTGGTGTGTTGCTCTATATATATTTTGGTCAGTGTCAGTCATTAAGCTTGTGTCGACGTAACTGTGTGTGTGTGGCGTAAGGCTGGACGTTGCGTTATCTACGTTTTTATCTTACAGTCATGCTTTGTTGAATTTATTTTCCATGTCATAGTTGTGAGTTATTTTTGTTATGCAGTGCACGTACTGGATCCCCGTGCTTGGTTCTGATCTGCTACTGTGGGCGATCGAGTTTACGCCGGAGATCCGGGGTCGATCCCCATCATCGCCGGTGTCCGTTTGTTACATCTAACACCTTAACCACTAAGCTACCACATCCCCAACCCTGGGGGTAGATAATAGAGGAGCAGGGTCAGTATCATGTCTATAGTGTAATTAAACATGGCAATTACACGTGACTGTAAGCCAGAGGAGTGAGAAAGGCGGTTGTGTTTGATTCACTGTGTTCAGGGCTCCAGGTATTGAATGTTCACTTCAATCTTGTTGACCTGGTATGTTCAGGTTAGGTTCATTTGTCTTTACACTACAAGTGTGTGGTTTCTGAAAAATCCTGTTAGTTTCCTTCCAAATGCTCCTGTGCAAATTTATATTTAAGGAGACTCGCTAATGTGAACCTCGGCGGCTTTAAATCTCATTTTTAATTGTTTACTGCGGTTTTACACAACTGTCGAGTTTATATCTTGATCAAGTTCTTAATTTAACTCCGTTTTTTTTTATCAGACATTTTCGATCAGTATAAAGAAATGAATGATGATGTGTCTGAGTCTGAGCTAAAATGAGTCTGTTGGCTTTCAGTGTGTTTTAGACGTGTGTTTTTCCCTCTGTTGGAGAACCGTACACAGAATTTTGGTTTGATATCAACATTTACTTTGAAGGACTTTTCTATGAATATATTGCCTCTAATAGGCTAGGGAAAAACAGAAATACTTATAAAACACGACAAAGTCCTGAGTGTCTACTTTCATATTAATCACCACTCAATGGCACTCAATAAAAGCCTTTATGTTTACGGTGCCTGATGCACTGCAGTGACTGAGCTGCATTACTGGAAAATTACATATGAGTAAAATTTGTTGGATTTGTAAGTAAGGGCCAGTGTTTGCTTGAGGGTTCTTTAGACAATATAAGCTCAGGTAGGTGACATGGGAAATGTAGGCATCAGAGAATGAGTTCAGTTCATCATATAGTGAGCTTTAGGTTCACATTTACATTTCTGGGAAGAGTGCTGTGAGGTCAATGAATAAATGAACACTGGTTCAATAGGTCACAGACTTAGGATACCATCAGCCTAAGAACTGTGTTGGGAGGGTTTTTTTCATTTTTATAAATCAATATACAACAATACATTAAACAAACAGGGAAAATAAGTGCTAGTTTAAGTGTTTTAGAAAGAGGTAGGTCTTCATCCGTCGTTTAAAGCCGGTCAGTGACTTGGCTGTCCGGACATTCCACCACCTCGGTGCCAGAACAGACAAGAGTCTAGACGTATGTTCAGGTCAGGGATGATGGATGGGTTTTAGAAGTGTATAATCAGCTCAGGTGCCAGGATTCAGCTCGTACTGTCGGAATTTTCACTGTTTAAAGCCTGTTAGGAATATTATGTAAGTGCTGCTTTATTTCTGGAATTTGCACTTCTTGTAGAGGTATTTCTTGTAGAGGTACTTTGCAATGACAAAGATCTATCTATCTATCTATCTATCTATCTATCTATCTATCTATCTATCTATCTATCTATCTATCTATCTATCTATCTATCTATCTATCTATCTATACAGGACACTACTGGTCTTATCCTGGGTGTTGATGTATTGTCAGAGCATTTGGCTGACGCGTGGCTGTTAGGGAACAGTATGCACAATAAGTCAAATTAATAATGTAAAACATTACGCAACCTCTCATTGTCAGCGCTCGTGTCTAGCATTTCAGTGGAAGGCCTTTTTATATATTTATAAAGAGCTCAGAGAGATGGAGACTGTGACCTGGACTGACCTGAGAAGAGCCAAGTGTTAGTGTGACTATAACGTCTCGATAAATTAACAGGTTTGGGTTTTGGTGTAACTGGGGTTGGGTTTAATCGGGTGGAGTGTTTTTGACTGGGTAAAAGAGACCAGCAGTAAATATTGATAGTTATTCGTGATGATTATTAAGAAGAAACACATGACATTTGTGAATTATCAGCAGGAGGCAGTGAAGCCATTGTAGAAACCAGCCTGAATCTTTGGTTGGTGAAGTAAACTATATTTAAAAAGAAGAACGCATGGCTGGAGGATGTGTATTTTATCTTTTTTTTTTTTCATTTTGGCAGTAATACAGTTGGAGACATTCAAAAGATAAACTAAGGGAAATAAATAGAACCATGAGGTACAAACCATGAGTGCTGGTTATAAAGGAAAGAGTCTAAGCACTCAAGAAAAGTCCTATAGAGGGTAACAAGACACCTCAGACATGCTACGCTAGTGGAATTAATCCAGCACACCTTTCAGAATCAGTGATGTTTGTTTAGTATCATTATGTTTGAAACCAAATTCTAAACAAAATAAGACCCAAGATGTAGCCCTGAGGTATGCAGGTGTGAAATGTTGCACTGCGTTTTAGTAAAACGAATCCCTCGTGCTATAGATACTACAGATGGGTGACGAAATGAATGAAACACGTAGAAATTTATTGATAAGGTTCTTCCTAAAGCTATTTTATCAGTCGGTGTTGATGGCGCTACAGAACGTTGTCTAATCTAACACATCACTCCTCAGGTGTTCAACTGAGGCATTCAAAGCTTTTTAATCAAAACATTCAGTGAGTACTCCTGCACGCTGGGTGTGGGCGGGGTCATTCTGGCTGAGGCCATGCCCATGAGGATAGAAACGTTTCATTGTGCTTATTGACTTGATGAAAAAATGTACTGATTTTAACTATGCCAGCGAAATCGATAAACTATGTCATCTGTCATGTGCCAGTCCCAAGCCCGGATAAATAGAGAGGGTTGCGTCAGGAAGGGCATCCGGCGTAAAACATTGCCAAATTTAGCCATGCGAATCGTCGGTATATGCCCCACAGGTAGGTTGTGAGTTAGAGGAGAAAGAGAGATTCTGGAGTGAATTAGATGAGGTGATAGAGAGTATTCCAGCAGGTGAGAGAGTGGTGATAGGAGCAGATTTTAATGGACATGTTGGTGAGGGGAAGGTGATGAGGAGGTGATGGGCAAGTTTGGAGTTAAGGAAAGGAACCTTGAAGGACAGATGGTAGTGGACTTTGCTAGGAGGATGGACATGTCTGTGGTTAACACTTATTTTCAGAAGAGGGAGGAGCATAGGGTGACTTACAAGAGTGGAGGTAGGAGCACACAGGTAGACTACATCCTATGTAGAAGAGGCAAGCTGAAAGAGATTAGTGACTGTAAAGTGGTAGTGGGAGAGAGTGTAGCCAGACAGCATAGGATGGCGGTGTGTAGGATGACTTTGATGGTCTGTAAGCAGAGGTCAAAGATAGAGATGGAGAAGAAAACCAAGTGGTGGAAGCTGAAAAAGGAGGAATGTTGTGAGGAATTTAGACAGAAGTTGAGGCAGGCTCTGGGTGGTCAGGTAGTGCTGCCAGATGACTGGGAAACTACAGCAGAAGTGATCAGGGAGACAGGAAGAAAGGTGCTGGGTGTGTCATCTGGAAGGAGGAAAGAAGATAAGGAGACTTGGTGGTGGAATGAGGAAGTTCAGGATAATATTCAGAGGAAGAGGTTAGCCAAGAACAAGTGGGACATGGACAGGACTGAAGACAATAGACAGGAATATAAGGAGTTACAGCACAGAGCGAAGAGGGAGGTGTCTAAGGCCAAGCAGAAGGCGTATGATGAGTTGTACACTAGGTTAGACACTAGAGATGGAGAGAAGGACTTGTACAGGTTAGCTAGGCAGAGGGATCAAGATGGGAAGGATGTGCGGCAAGTTAGAGTTATTAAGGATAGAGATGGAAAGGTGCTCACAAGTGAGAAGAGTGTACGGAGGAGATGGAAGGAGTACTCTGAAGAGCTGATGAATGAGGAAAATGAGAGGGAAAAAAGAGTAGAAGGCGTGAACTCTGTGGAACAGAATGTAGATAAGATTAGAAAGGATGAAGTCAGGAAGGCTTTGAAGAGGATGAAAAGTGGAAAGGCAGTTGGTCCTGACGACATCCCAGTGGAGGTCTGGAAGTGTCTAGGAGAGGCGGCAGAGGAATTTTTAACTAGTTTATTTAACAGGGTTTTAGAGAGTGAGAAGATGCCTGAGGAATGGAGAAGAAGTGTATTAGTGCCGATCTTTAAGAATAAGGGTGACGTACAGAGGTGCAGCAAATATAGGGGGATAAAGTTGATGAGCCATACAATGAAGCTATGGGAAAGAGTAGTGGAAGCTAGGTTAAGGAAGGTAGTGGAAATTTGTGAGCAGCAGTATAGCTTCATGCCCAGGAAGAGAACAACAGATGCAATTTTTGCTCTGAGAATGTTGATGGAGAAGTATAGGGATGGTCAGAGAGAGTTGCACTGTGTGTTTGTAGACTTGGAGAAAGCGTATGACAGGGTGCCAAGAGAAGAGCTGTGGTACTGTAAGAGGAAGTCAGGAGTACCAGAGAAGTATGTCAGAGTGATGCAGGACATGTATGACAGGAGCAGGACAGTGTTGAGGTGTGCTGTAGGGCACAGAGGAGTTCAAAGACTGCATCAGGGATCAACTCTGAACCCCTTCCTGTTTGCTATGGTGATGGACCAGTTGTCAGAGGAGGTCAGACAGGAGTCTCCTTGGACAATGATGTTTGCAGATGACATTGTGATCTGTAGTGAGAGCAGGGAGCAGGTGAAGGAAAACCTGGAGAGGTGGAGGTTTGCGCTGGAGAGAAGAGGAATGAAAGTCAGTCGTAGTAAGACTGAGTACATGTGTGTGAATGACAGGGAGGGAAGTGGAACAGTAAGATTACAGGGTGAAGAGGTGAAGAAGGTACAGGAGTTTAAGTACTTGGGGTCAACAGTCCAGAGTAATGGAGAGTGTGAGAAAGAGGTAAAGAAGCTTGTGCAGGCAGGTTGGAATGGGTGGAGGAAGGTGTCGGGAGTTCTGTGTGATAGAAAAATTTCAGCGAGAATCAAGGGGAAGGTGTACAGGACAGTGGTGAGACCGGCCATGCTGTATGGTTTAGAGACCGTGTCACTGAGACAGAGACAGGAGTCAGAGCTGGAGGTAGCAGAGCTGAAGATGTTGAGGTTCTCTTTGGGAGGGACACGGTTGGACAGGATTAAGAACGAGTACATCAGAGGGACAGCTCATGTTGGACGTTTGGGGTACAAAGTTAGAGTAGGCCAGGTTAAGATGGTTTGGACATGTCCAGAGGAGGGAGAGTGACTATATTGGTAAGAGAATGTTGGACATGGAGCTGCCAGGCAGGAGGAAAAGGGGAAGGCCAAAGAGGAGGTATATGGATGGAATAAATGAGGATATGAAGCTAGTGGGTGGAAGTGTTGAGGATGCAGAAGATAGGGATAGGTGGAGAGAGATGATTCGCTGTGGAGACCCCTGAAGGGAAAAGCTGAAAGAAGAAGAAGATCTGCAAGGCAGCAACAAGTTTTGAAGAATCTTTCAGCCATTTTGTGTTAAATCATTTTGGGAACAGGACACACTGTGCTGAGAGAAACTCACAAAGCTGGCTGGGATTTCTCAAGAGTACTATTTGCACTTGGGAGGAACGCTGAGAAAAGACAGATCACTAAATTATTTCTAAATACAAGGCTTTTTATAATGGGATTGTTCATAAGACTGTCTCTTTAAAAAGGAAGTAGTAGGCCTCATCTGATACACTGGGCAGTGCCTTTTAACTTTCAGCAGTTTGGAAGAAATGGTCAGTTTCAGCAGTAGCCTTTGAAATAACAGAAACATGATGCTGAAAAATGGAGTTTGCTCCTGTTTTGGTTGTGTCCGTGTTCAGCACTGAATGTCTTTGTCATGTCTCACTCCACAGTGGTGCTTAATATGAAGCTTATATGAAAAGTAGACACTTCAAGCTTCAAGAATTCGTAGTGAGTATTTTCTAGCCTACTAGAGGCAATGTATTCATAGAAAATATAAAAACGAACAAAGCAACAACAAATATTGATATCAACCCCATTTCTAATCTCTGAGATGTCCTAAGTAGGTGTTAATCTTCAACCAGTAAAATTCTGTGTAAGGTTCTCCAATAGAGGGAAAAACACACGACTAAAACACACTGAAATCCAACAGACTCATTTTATATCAGACTCGCAGCCTGAACATCACTCATTTACTTTACACTGACTGAAAACCTCCCATAAGTTGATTCATTTTCATTTTGTCTATCTGCCTGGAACACTGGGATAATTGGTAATACACTCTGGATAAGTTGCCAATCCACTGCAGGAATGTTCAGAACATGTTCACTGTTCTCTACATTGATCTGTTCCAGATTTTTGTTTTCCATGAGCTCGTTTCTCCTTTCCTCCATGCTCGAGTGGGTACGTGACTGACCGGTGTTGGATTAATTGGGAGCTCACGGGTAATTGAACTAGCTCAATGCGTTAATTTTGCACGCGTGCCCTTTCTCCTTCAGCTGAAAGAGCGCAGCTGTTCTTCTCTGCTGACGCTGGAACCGAGCGAGAAGCTAGCGTTCAACTTTTAACCTGTGTGACACGTGCCATTCCACAATAATGCAATTTCAGGAGCTGGCTTTAAAAAAGAGGAACTGTGTAGCAGATGCACAAAACATGATGTGCCCTCGCACACAGGATTGCGATATAAGGTCTGTTTAGCAACATAGGGGAAACTTAACAGAGTACTTCCTGTATGATTTTTGGGCAAATTGCTGGTGTGTACATAGTTGCTTAATTGCATTATCTAATGTAGAAGTTGTTACAGATATACAGTATGTAATGAAGGCTAAATGGAACGTGCTGTGGTATCTGAAACCACCGCACTGACCAGAGTTCAGACCTCTGATGACCATCAGGGCTGGATATTGAATCAAATCAAACCAGTGATGCGTTTTAAAACTTACTTCTGTTCCACATGCCCTCCAGATTCCAGATTTTATACCAAACATCTTTGTTGCTTTATAGAGCTCATTAACACTGGGATGAAACAGATAAGATAAGACAAGATCATCCTTTATTCGTCCCACATCAGGGAAATTTGCATAGTTACAGTGGAAAATGGACAGCAGCTAAAGAAAGAGATCAAAAATTATATCAAAGTTACTTAAAATGATTTTTAAAAAAACCTTATTGAGAGACATAAAAGACTTCATAAATAAAATATAAAAAAAAATACAAAGTATACAGAGTATATAAATAATAGTAAAGATTACAAAATATATAGAAAATAATAATTATTATTAATGTAGTAGTAGTAGTAATAAGTTACAAAACGTATTTTAAAAAATAAACAAATATACAGAAAACTGTAAAAAATAAAATAATAATAGTCATAGTAGTAATCTGTTACAAGAAATATTTTTTAAAAAACAGAAATATGCAGAAAACTGTAATAATAATAAGTTACATAATAAGTTAAAGGTATTATAAAAAAAAAAATAAACAGAAATTTAGAAAAAACTATTAGTCGTAGTGGTAGTAATAATAATCTGTTACAAGAAATATTAAAATAAACAGAAATATAGAGAAATATTTATATATATTTAATATAGTGTAGTAGTAGTAATAATAATAATAACAACAACAACAAATGGACACTAAACAAGCCTAGGTTGATCAACAGCATTTGGGAGACAAAACTAATTATATGGACATGACTTTGGATGAACTCTGAACATTTGGCTGAACATTAATGTATACATACAGATGCAGATATTCAAATATTATTCTCGATCTGGATTGTAGCCTGCCAAGGCAACACGGTATTTCGGATTTCTTCTACTTTTTAACGTGAAAATATTTCCACTTCAGTTCTCTCTAATCCTCCAAAACCTGGTATATAATGTTAACTATTCAGATTATTAAGGTAGCTTCTGATGTTTCCTCTGCTTTGTATCGCGCTCAGGTTAAACTGTTGAGGATGCCACTTGGAAAACTTCACGTGCTCGCGTCAGACATTCGGTCTGTCAATGAACAGGTGCTAAATGGACTCCGGCCTCCTTAAATAGTTCGGCTGAAATTCCTTTAAAAAGAATGCGCTTGCAGAAGGAACAGGGGCAGAGGAGACTTCTCGTACCATTTGTTGCCCTTGTTTGCCCTGGTTCTTCTGTTAATATTAGCATTCCTGATCCTGCAGTGTGTGTTCAGGGTTAGTGTCTTTGATTAGAAAGATGATTTCTAATTAGCAGTGAAAGAGTGGCCAGATTATATTCATGATTTGGCACAGATCAAGGCCTCAGTGGTAAACTCTGAGGTCTGTTTTGAATCTGAGACGAATAAATAAATAATAGCTGAGATGTTAAATTTGCATAAGAATAGTTTTTCCTTATCAGCAACCATCAGCTCAGTAACTGCTCGGAGATGTTTAACACAACAGTGGTGCCTTCTTCGTTAGTTTGGTGGTGGATCACTGGGTGTGAGGAAGGAATACCTCCCGAATGGGACATGCACACTTTCACACACTCGTTCACACCTTGGGGCCCATCAGCATGTTTTGGGGGTTGTAAGGAAACCCATGTGAAGAACATGTGAAACCACTCAGATGGTCAGCCAAGCTTAGGATTGATTGAAGGACCCTGGAGCTGTGCCATCTCCATGAACGGTGTAAATTCTCACCTATATCTATTCCAGGAAGCTCTAAAGCCAGTGTTGTGTAAGTGGGGGGCATGTAAAAGGGACCAAAATTGTCCAGGCAGTCCATTAACCTGTCAAGACGTCCGTCAGACTTAGAGGCTCCCTTGCCGCCTTTTGAACAACACAGGTTCTTAAACCCTATTGCTGTTCCTGCACATTGTGTTTCTCCTTTTCTTTCTTTCTTGGTACTTGAAACAAGATGTAGCGGAAGAAGGGAAAACACTTAAATGTCCAGGACTTCTGGGTTTTTCCAGGAGTAGAGTTGGAAATGTGTGAACTTCAATGATTCGATTCATCACAAAAGATTCGAGTGAGCTCAAATGATTCAGTTAATCTCAAGGGAATCGAGTCATTGGATTCGCGCCAAGAAGGAATCGACACGAATTGTGTTAGATTAGTGTGTGTGTGTGTGCACTCGTGCGTACGTACATCCCGGATTAAAATCATCTCCCCCGTGGAGAACTGACGCGTGCCAGAATAAAGGAAAAAGGAGCTGAAATACAGTAATTTGAGCCGCTTTGGTTGTGTGAGAGAGAGAGAGTCGGTTGAGTGTGGGCGGAGTTTTACAGCTCTGATTGCTGCTTTCATTCTCCACTCATCAGCCAGCACACGCGAGGCCGCGTTCTAAACGCCTCCACGCCGTCTACACATGCGCACTATGTAGGTCTCGACGTAACGTATTCTATGCTTCACGTGCGTGCACTTTGTGTGCCCTGAGAAGGCGTTTGGGACCCGGCCTCGGTTTGAGCTCACAGTCTTGCGATGCGGGTTGGCACAACGAGTTGGCCGTGCTGTAGTTTAGCGCTGCTTCTTGTTCGAGATGTTACCCGATTCAGGATTATTGTGAACTAGAAATAGAGATTTAAAAAAAAAACATATTTATATATATATTTAATACCTACCTGGTCGTAAACATGGATTACAGGTAGGGAAAAAATATCCAGAGAATTTCTTCCCAGTCCCCTGATATTGGGCTACTTCTTGGCTTTTTTTTCGGGGGCTCACTCTGGAAACTCCTTCGACATTACGCTTTAAACAGCGCATGAAATCCACCGAGATGTGGGGCAGAAACGATTTCGAGGATGGCCTGGATATCTATAAAACAGGTACGTCCCGGGACAGGTGCTACTTTAGGACTAAAACCGGGTAAATGTTGTGATTTGGTCTGGCTCGTGCCCTCACCGTTACCCTGCGGAATCTCGGCGTGCGACTAACGGCATCTTATTGTTAGCTAGCTGAGTTAGCAAGGCGTTTATCTTTCCTGTTTTCTTTTTTTGAAATAAATCCGTCTAAACCGTTTCAGTTTCACTCCAATAAACTAAACACAAATCTGAGATTGATCATTCACTGACACGCTGGAGAGATATCTCCTGAAAAAATATGATCAGGATGATGATAATTAGCTTGCTAGCATAGCTCGAGCGTGCCTAGCTGGATCATGTTAAATTCACGCTCGGTGGTCTTCCCTTTTTCCTTCTGCTGCACGGTTTATGAAAACTGTGTTTTAGTGTTTATTATTTGTTCTTTTGTGTATGTATATGTTTGTTTTAAGACACAAACTAGCTGGATATTGCGCATATTTAACGCGAATGTTGAACATAAATCTTGGCAGCACTTCCTCTGCTGAGTTACTACAGTGTGACGACCATCGCATCTAAAACTACATCACATGTTTGTTTTTTAACAAATATGTTTTGATTAGAGATTATATAATACTTTCTTATCCTTTTTATTTTTAAATACATCCATGAACATCCATTTTATAAACATAATCCTGAAAATAACTTACAATATTAGGTTCAAACTTACATAATATAACCAAGTTTTTCCACTAACAGAAAGGTGTGTATATGTGTATATATATATATATATATAAAATGTGTATATATAATGGTCAAAATCTTGTTTGTTTGAATGATTAAGGTTTTATAAGTTGTAAACATGTTACGTAATCTCCCGTTTCTCAGGATGTACTTCTCTAAAACTGGACTTCTCTGATTTTCTTTAGTCGTCCGTCTGTCGTTTGAGGAGATTTACATATTAATACATATGAATAATTTGCTAATTTGCATATAGCCACGCCCACAAATCTCCATAAAAGGTCAAGTGTACAGACAGCTGGGAGCACGAAATGAGTGATGATGGGTAAAGGAGAAAGATGATGTTTTGGACTCAATTCTGTGCCATTAAAAATATTTAGTAGTTGACTCAGATCAAGTATAACATTATGAACAATGAGAGGTGAAGTGAATAAGACTGATGATCTCCTCATCATGGCACCTGTTAGTGGGTGGGATATATTAGAGGCAGCAAGTGAAGTTGATGTGTTAGAAGCAGGAAAAATGGACAAGTGTAAGGATTTGAGCGAGTTTGATGAAGGACCAAATTGTGATGGCTAGACCACTGGATCAGAACATCTCCAACACTGCAGCTCTTGTGGGATGTTCCCGGTCTGCAGTGGTCAGTATCTATCAAAAGTAGTCCAAGTGGTGAACCGGTGACAGGGTCATGGGCGGCCAAGGCTCATTGATGCCCGTGTGATCCGATCCAATAGATGAGCTACTGTTGCTCAAATTGCTGAAGAAGTTAATGCTGGTTCTGATAGAAAGGGGTCAGAATACACAGTGCATGAAGGGTCAGGGCTGTTTTGGCAGCAAAAGGAGGACCGACATAATATTAGGCAGGTGGTCATAATGCCTGGTTTGTGCTAACAAGCGATCAGCAGCTTAGGCATTTGTTTAGCCGTAAATGAAAGGCTTCATATATGTTCTGTGTTTTTGGCTCACTTTCCTTATTTATTTACTTTTGTATCCAATAATATACAATGACTCGTTTTTTACTAAATGTATTCGGCGATATTTTTAGTAGTTGGATGGTACTCTTGACTGAGTGAACTAGTATGAGGGATGTATTTTTGATTGAGGCTGCAAAGCTCTTCCATAAATCACTCTGGATAAAGGCGTACACCAAACATAATAAACAATAGGCAGTTTACACTCGGCATTAAAGTTGTGGTTTACTTTAGTCCTTTTTTCTAAATTTGTACATGTTGAAGAATACCAGTGTTTTGTTTAAACACTCTAAATCTGTGAATCTGTTCCTGCTCAAAGTCATCATAGACACACATCACACTTTCTCTTTCTCCTTATAATAGTACGAGGATAAATAGTAACTTTAACCTTTTATAATTTCTTTTTCTGTGTTTCTATACTTCTGCAAAAGCTGCTTTGAGACAATGTCCATTGTTAAAAACGCTATACAAATGAATTAAACTGACCTGAACTCTTCTCTCAGTTCTCAGCACTGATTGCCGTGAATTGGTTCCAAGTTAAAGACAATAAAGATATTCAACGTTCTTGTTCACGTGTAGTCTTACATACAGACTGTATGGGTTTGGGAGATTTATATTACGGTTTCTCGCTGTCGATTGCATGCATTCACAAGTTTTTCTGTCCTAAAGGACAGAAAACATAAAAACTTAAACATAAAAACATCGTTCTTTGCAGTGGTTCGGTAACAAGCTACAGTTTTTTGTCTTATAAACAATAAAAGAGAGCATAAGAAAAGCTAGTAAAGGAATGATTGTTTATATCTGCTCTGATGAGACTAGCTTGTTTCTTAGACGTTCCAAAGCATCAGATGTAACTAAGTGGATAAAAATGATGGGTCGTCCTTGCCAATTTGCTGTCGTTTAAGGGATATAAGACACTTAAGGACGTGCTGTTATTGGAAAAGAAAAGCCACATCTCATTGTCCTGTCACTGATTATTTTCTGCTAACCGCACACACCGGAGTCTCTTTTTCCCCCTCTTTACTTTTCACTGAAAAACCATATGCGTAATATGGTATGCGTAATATACCGGAGGAGCATGCCATAGCCTGCTGTACGATCGCTCGAGGTGGGCGCTCGAGACACACCTCACACATGTTCCAGAGAAGGTTTATCTCACTTCAGGGTGACGATATACTGCAGCTGATGTGTTCGAACTTGCCGATAAAGCACAGCAGATGGGTTTTAGAATTCATTTTCGACCTGAATCTGTGTTTACATCAACCACAGATATGTAAATCTAGTGACCAGGGAGGAAAGGCGACACTAATCGAAGCACATAAATGGATTTGATCTTTGATGTTTGTTCATTTCTAGCACCGCGTACATATACACCGCTGTCTCACCTCACTCCAGATCCAGTCTTCTCGAACTTACCTTAGCTCTAACTCGCCTGTTTCTCATCGCCGCTGAAGAAGCAAGCTTGCTCAAGTCACGATTCTGTGCATCAAATTTTTGTTTTATGTTCCTTCCTTGACTGATGACGCCATTTCTTCCCCCGAATACACTCGACTTCCTCCGAGATTACGACAGCTCTTGGCCCTTCAGTACGGAGGTGACGTTTGATGTTGCATTTGTTAATGAAATGAAGAAAAATCCTCCGTCTAAACACTAAACCAGTGTCGCCTGTGTCCATGTTTATGCCTGAAGGACACTGCAGTTTAGTGTATGAGGGTAAACTAGCTGTGGTTTCTGCCCTCTCTACTGCTTTATAAATGACTGTAACAGAGGTCATGTTCTCTCCTGGCTGGTGTTAAAGAGGACCTTTAATGATGTGTCCGCAATACACCCTAAAACATGTCAGGTTAACAGATTTAAAGAGACTTTTGGTTTGCTATTCCTCACATGAACTTGGCCTTGCTTTTTTTTTTCTTGTATGATTTAGGAGAGATGGAGAGATGTGGAGTGGACACATGAATATGTTGAGCTTTTCTGTCTGAATCATTATCATACACAGGGCTCAGGATTATGCAAGCCTGGTCACTTAGTCTCCACACGCATGTGTTATAAACACTTTAGAACAGGCCGTGCTGTCCGTTGTGTGTTTCTGTGGTGACCGTGTCCTCTGGTTTCACCGTCCAGGTTCCAGTGCGTCCTCTCCCGGGTGGGTGCCAGGCTGTGAGTCAGCATGGCACGGCTCGTCCTCCATCAGCAGCAGTAACCGCGCCAGGCGTCACAGCGCCGCCTCTGACAGCGCCGACACCGGAATAGGAACGTCCTGCTCGGACAGCGTGGAAGGTAAGGGACATCCTAAATCTCACGCCTTTGACTCTTTCACATGAAGCAAACTGCTGATTCCTGTGCCTCTTTTCAGCACTATTGATTTTTCCATGTTAGGAGTTTTGGTTCGTTTGCTTTCACACTGGGCTTAAGGAAATTAAGGGCCAGGAAGGAATTGGTCATCATAACATGCTCAGCTGGATGGAGATGCAGAATCAAAGAAACTTTTGGCAGTTATGCTATAAATATTAAATCATCATAGATAATAATATTCCTGGTTTGTTTAGATATTTAGTGTACTATATCCAGTACCTTAAAACTTACTGCGTTTTTATGAACGTCAGAGGAAATGTTCGAGTCCTCTTCTCTGTGACGATCTCAGACCAGTGAGATTCTGGTGTGAAATGTGTTTTCACCTGTCTAAACGAAGGAGGGAAAACACACACACACACACAGGGTCCAATTCAAACAGAGTAAGTGCTGCGTGTGTGAAAGCTTAGATAGCTGAGCTCAGGGCTGTGATGAAGTGATTATTACAAGTGATGCTCATTTGCTACGATCAAAGGGATGGTTATAAGACACCATCTGCGAGGATCAGCAACAGTGACGAGCAGCTTCGTGTGTACTGCTGTTGTCGTCTCTTGTGAGCTGTGTGAAGAGAAAAATCTAAACAAAAAGTCTGTCCCAAATGTCTTTTCCCATCATTACAGTGATGTAGGACAGTATTTTTAGTGAGCATTAGTAGGCTTATATATATTTATTTATTTTTCCAGTACAGCACCTATGAGCCCTCTAATCCTGTTAATAAGAACAGTGCTATTGTCAGCACACACACACCTCACTCCTCACCCGTCTCAAACACTGCAGACTAGAGCACACTAGTACAGAAAGAATAATAATATACAGCGAGATTGAGGCAGATCAAGACATATATGCAGCTATAACAGCTTCAACTCTTCTGGGAAGGCTTTCCACAAGGTTTAGGAGTGTGTTTATGGGAATGTTTGACCAGTCCTCTAGAAGCGCATTTGTGAGGTCAAGCACTGATGCTGGACGAGAAGGTCTGCCTCACAGTCTCCGCTCTAATTCATCCCAAAGGTGTTCTATCAGGTTGAGGTCAGGACTCTGTGAAGTTCCTCCACACCAAACTCACTCATCCATGTCTTTATGGACCTTGCTTTGGTCACTGGTGTGCAGTCATGTTGGAACAGGAAGGGGTCATCCCCAAACTGTTCCCACAAAGTTGGGAGCATGAAATTGTCCAAAATGTCTTGGTATGAAGCTGAAGCATCAAGAGTTCCTTTCACTGGAACTAAGGGGCCGAGTCCAACCCCTGAAAAACAACACCTGAATTCAATGATTTGGAGGGGTGTCCCAAAACTTTTGGCAATATAGTGTATGATAAATTGTTCAGGCAGAATCTAGTGCTCATGTACTGTGTGTGTGTGTGTTGAAGGTGGTTCTCCTTTAGAACATCATGGATTTCAAATTTTTTGCCAAGTATGTTTTGGATTGTTGGAAGGAATGACCTGAAATACACCAAGTCATGATTCATATATCTGAAATGCATCAAATCATGACCTGAAAGCACAGCATGATCTCAAAGAATTACACAAATATTACTCAAAACTTCCAGATTTTTTATTATTTTTTTAGGTTATTCTGCCAGTTGTGGTTGTTTATGTACGAGGAGACTTTAGAGCCTAGCACCGAGGTGTGGTCTCCTCATAAACCTGACATTTGTGACCACTTTGAAGTCTGAAGAGGTCAGATGTTCATTATGGTCTCTTTTAGCATGTCTGTGTCTGCTCCTAGACAAACAACAAAGCATATGTTCTTTCCTTGTGTGCCAAATGATTGGGTCTGACCGAAAGGCATGACCTCTTAAGCGTTTGGACAAGCAGATCGGGTCAGCCGTGGCAGAGTTACAGTCACTGTACTGGTTTGCGTTGGTGAAGAAGGAGCTCAGTTTTCGTACAAAGCTCTCTTTATCCGTCGATCTGTATGTCCCTATCATCAGATATCAGTGCAAGCTCTGAGTAGCGACTGAAAGAACAAGCACCGGTGGTGGAAAATTTGGTTCCTCTGCAGGGTGTGCTTGGCCTATTTTCTCTGTAATAGTGTGATGAGCTCGCAATCTGGTAACACCTCAGTGTCCTCGGGGTAGACCAATGAGCTGGCGGGAGTATCTGATGGTTAGGTTGGGAATATCCATGAGGAGTGGAATCTGTAGGTCAGGATTGAAGAAGTTTCTGAGCTCGGTGCTACCATGACCCCAACCAGAAATAAAGGAATTGAACTGACATAAATAGTCCAGATTAAATTGATCATCTTGCAGAGTTTGTGTTGCTATATCACCCAGCCCACATTGCTGATTGTTCCTGTTTGCCAGATGACAAGTGAGCATCAGGGTGGGGTCTTGGCCTTGGCTGTATTCCCTGTTTACCCAAGAGAGGGCTGGTTACTATAGGAACTTTCCTTAGTTCATCATAACAGGAGCAGTTGTCAGGTTTTAATTAGTGCTGGATGTGATGAGGGATTTGATCTGTGAATCCCACCGAACATTGTGTCCCCACCAGTATGATCTTTGTGCCGGTCCTCACCCAGCTCACTCCGTCGACTGCTAATATATGCAGAGAGCCAACAGGACATTCACATTGATCCTGGCATGTGGACTCGGGCTTTACCATCAGAAATCAATGAATCAGTCACCGAAAGCCAGGAATAAAGTCACATGCAGCACCTTGGGCTGTGGCCTAGATTTCAGTGGTTCTGCTAAAACCGCACAGAGGATCCAGAATCGCTCATATCCTGTAAGAGAGGGTTTCAGCTCTGCATGTTCTGTGCTCAAGCATTAAAACAGACCGCTGGCTCACGAGGTATAGCAGATATGTTGTGGAAATGTCTGTAAATACTGTGTAGGAAGCTGAACCATGATCTGGAGATGGAGAAAACCTCCACAGCGATTGTCATTAGTCATCTCTGGTTACAGGCATCTCTGAGGCTGAGCAGATTTAGGAAGGAGCACTGAAATAGGTCAGATTTCCTGAAGACTGGGTTTGTATTATTAAAATCTCAGATATACGTCAACTACATATGTAATGCATGTGACCATTTAAAAAGGATTTTAAATTGATTAAACATTTTACTGTAGATGAGGATATCATTACTAAGGCATCATTACGGCAAATAAGGACCAGTAATGGCTTCAAGACAGCTAAAGATGTACATCAAGACTCCTTGTGCCTTCTGATCCTAATCTTGAATCACCGCCAGAGCCGGAGTCTTTCCACTAAAGATCTACGTTGATTGTTTTCTCTTTTTATCTCTGATGAAATAACGGATTGTCTCGTAAACACGACCTATTTTTCTTGTGCTCTATGACTCATCTTTATGACTCTAATGAACAGAACTCAGGAAAGAAAGACGCTTCCTGTTCAAATTCCTGAACAATATTTAAGCAGTTGCCTGTGAAGCATCTTCTCTTCAAAATGTCTTTTGTTACATGCATTCTTTTAATAAGAAACCTCTTTCTATAATCCCAGTCTGCTCTGTTGAATTGTGTTTCTGAGACGCTTTCATCCAAATTCTTTCCTTCTGAAGGAATTCTGCATTCATTGGCTATAATCCACACGAAAAGAATGATATTTTGGGAGCTGCCACATAATCACTACTCTCAGGTTTACTAGTGGTCCCTGTCGAACCCTTTGCACAGTCTGGCGGTAGCAGCCTTCGAGAACATACGCATGTATCCACTTATATAACATCTTTTTTTTTTTTTTCCCCAGTTTATTTATATAAAATCACTCGAGGTGCCTTTTCTTCTTAACTGAGTTGCATAATGAGACACTGGCCTCATTCCAGTTTATTAGAAGCCTGGGGACATGTCCTGCATTGATGTCACTTCAATTTATCCAGTGTTAAGTTAAATCTCAGTGACCCAGGATACCCCCAGGTCTCAAAACTATTGGGTAAAAAAGCTAGTGAGCTCCAAACAAAACATTTTTTTATAATATAGGTCAGTCCAGCTAGCATTCTAGACAATGTGTCAGGGGCATAGATTGTCAGATGAAGGATATTTTGAGGTCAGTGGGTTTGAAAGCATTGCTGATGTTTTCAACGCTGTGAACATTGATGAATCTTCCTTAAAAGACAAGAACTTGCAGCTTTTACCTCTGTTTGGTCTCAGGATGGTCACTTAGAATCTTCCAGATTATCTGCCAAGGGTGACCTAGAACAAGATGCAGGAAATTCCTCTAGTTTTGAACCAGGCCACCTGCTGACCCAACTCACTAATTATACCAATTGTTATCACTGTGGCTTCCTCATAATTACCCCTGGGTGTCTGTAGCTGTATTCGGGCATTCCTGTGTAACGCAGACGAGAACATTGTTTCATTCTGGTTTCATCCTCATGAGCTTGTGTGTGTCTGATGGGTGGGTATGGGAGTAAATTGGTGTGTTCACTCTCAGACTGCAAATTCACAGCTGTTATGGAGCCCCCACTGTGCTAACAAGCAAAATCACCCCCTTTTTAACCACAGAACATTTTACACAAGGATGCTTGAGCCTGGATAAAATTGAACGAAAAGGATTCATCAAAAAAACCCATTTCATCTTCATCCTCTGTGTTGGTTTGCTTAAAGAGGTTTTCATTAGCCTTCTGCTGCTTTACCGGGACTCGTATATCCACTAAGCACTGACGCAATGGAGGTCGAGTCCGGGGCACTGTCAGGGTATCAGCTTGCACTGCGAGGATCACTGGTGTTGAAAAGCAACCCAAGCTGCATGACTTATTAGCTAAGAGGTGACCAACAACACTTGAGAAAGCGTGCCAAAGAAGCTCCTAAACCACTATAAATACTCAGTTCTCAGAAGAGAGACAGAACTTACATACATTTCATTTGCTTTGTTGCGTATTTTCCAGTTTGCTAGCATCACCAATATATCTGGCTCTAAGTGTCAGGAAACATAGAGATGAAGCACCATGGCCTGGTTGACAGATAATGACTAATATTTGACTCCTCTTCAGCTTCAAATAAAATCTGATCAGTCCAGCGCTTTAGTGAAGGGTTTATCCCTAATTTGGGATGGGTCTGGAATATAGTTCCTAAATCCCAGACCATTAGGTAATGACCCTTCCCATGAGGAGAATCTGCAAGAATCCTTTTCCCTTGTATAAGATTTGGACTCCATTAGGCATTACGTAGTCTGATTAGCCAGTTGGGACCCACTTGTTACCGTCAGGCAGGAGATGTTCCAGTAATGTAGTTAAGCCATGATTGACGAAGGTGTAATTTGGGTTAGTCCTCCTGTGCCCTCTCGCTCATGACCCCCACCATGGAACATATTGACACACCAGCTGCTCTACACCCTTCTAATGGTGGGGTTTTAAGCCCTGAATTAAGCATGGCTTAGCAGCTAGACAGTTTCCATCAGCTCAGAGTAAACAGATTGTATTAGGGAAATCGATAGTGTAAAGAAATGTGCTAGTTAAGTTCAGTTTCCAAAAACAAACAGTACATGAATGTTTTCTCAACTTCATCCCTTACTTTCCCTGCCTGTGAGTCTGTGACACCTAGATGAGACAGCTACCCCATAGCCACATACACTTATATCGCCACAAGTGTTGGGACACCCCTCTAAATTATTGAATTCAGGGGTTGGGCTCAGCCCCTTAGTTCCAGTGAAAGGACATGACCCGGATTAGCAAAACTGCAAGCCAGACCTTCTTGTCCAGCATCAGTGCCTGACCTCACCAATGCACTTCTACTGGAATGGTCAAAAATTCCCATAAACACAACCCTAAACCTTGTGCAGGCCAGTCAAGTTCCTCCACACCAAACTCACTCACCCATGTCTTTATGGACCTTGCTTTGTGCTCTGGTGTGCAGCCATGTTGGAACAGGAAGGGGTCATCCCCAAACTGTTCCCACAAAGTTGGGAGCATGAAATTGTCCAAAATGTCTTGGTATGAAGCTGAAGAGTTCCTTTCACTGGAACTAAGGGTCTAAGCTCAACCCCTGAATTCATTGATTTGGAGGTGTGTTCCAAAACCTTTGGCAATATAGTGTAGCTATACTTATCCACAGTGCTGATGCAGTTTCCGTAATGTTTACTACAGCTGCTTTCTGTCTTGTTCCACTCTGCCTGTGTGTCTCAGGACAGGTTTTGACTGATCTGTATTACTCACACAGGAGCTGCTGACGATCTGTGCATTTTAAAGCCGTTGAGTGAAGCGTGTCCTTGAGGCTGCGTGTGTTCTCATTAGTTGTGAGACTGACACGGTGCTTTCAGGCGATGGTTGTGGGCCTAGAGACTAGCCTAACAATGTGGTATTTGACAGATAACAAAGAGTACCAAACCTGCAGAAATGCAGATCTTATTGATGCCAATCTAAAATTTTGCACATCTCCTTTGTTTATCCAATGATGGATTAAGTTCAATTCTTTAGATTCAGCAAATATATTTGAGTGTAAAAGCTCCTTAATCTTCTTAATCCATTTTAGTATTTCCATCCCACAAGCTTTAGAGAAATCATCCAAATATCATTGTTACTGAAAAGAAGACGCAAGTCCCTGAGCAGGGAACGAATAGTTCAAGATTCCCATGTTTCCAAAGGATCTATCCTGGATCTGAAGTCAGTTTAGGAGCGTGGGTTCTCTAAAGAAAGAACCTGATAGTCCTGTAGGACTGGAAGCACTGAAGTAGTCTCTCTACTGGTAGTCATTCCTGATTGGCAGACCGTCTGTAAAATGGTGCAAGACACAGACATTGTACCAAGAACGCATAGAAATAGACAACTGGGTATGTGTGCATTGTTTGCGCAGTCATTTCTGAGCTATTCATTACCCCGATGAAGTCAAAACGCAAAAGGAAGCACGTTATTATAAAACTTCTCCAAGCTCCTAAAGAGCTGGAGATTAGCTCCTTGTCGTGTGATACAACACGGCAAAATGTGTAGCCTTCTGATTACACTTGGAGCACAGCCACATTCACACTCTGTGCATCCAGCCCTGCCTTTTTAATGGGGTGTTACCGCTAAAGCTTTGAGAAAACAGGCTCAGATTTAAATGGCATGGGAGGAAAGTATGGACACGTTCGTTCTGCACTCACTCAGACAGGTCAGTCTGGAAAGCCGGCATGTCTGTGGATTGCAGCTGCAAGAAGTTGCGAGATCAGGTCATCCGGAGAGAGTCGGGTCACTCTGTAGAGAGTGTGGATGAGACACAGTGCCTTTGAGCCAAACAGCTGGGTGGTTAATGCTAGCCAGGGTCAGTGTTTGCATTCTGCCTCTGTGTGTAAGAATACTTAAATTATACACAATATCTAAATGAAGCACAATAGACTGTAGTGCTGTACATCACAAACAAAGGCTGTTATAGGTTTAGAAACATTTGTGTAGCATTTACAGAAATGATCATTTAAGTCAGTTATGTTATAGAGTGAGTACAAATACTGGCATCTGATGGCAGTATTAGATACTACTGACATTTTGTCCTCTAAGTTGATGTGTTAAAAGCAGGAAAAATGGACAAGCCTAAGGATTTAAGTGAGTTTGATGAAGACCACTGGATCAGAGCATCTCCAAAACTGCAGCTGTTGTGGGGTGTTCCCGGTCTGCAATGGTCAGTATCTATCAAAAGAGATCCAAGGAAGGAACAGTGGTGAACCGGCGACAGGGTCATGGGCGGTCAAGGCTCATTGATGCATGTGGGGGGAGAAGGCCCGTGTGATCCGATCCAACAGACGAGCTACTGTTGCTCAAATTGCTGAAGAAGTTAATGCTGGTTCTGATAGAAAGGTGTCAGAATACACAGTGCAGGACGGGTCAGGGCTGTTTTGGCAGCAAAAGGAGGACCAACACGATATTAGTCAGGTGGTCATATTTTGCAATTCTTGTGTTTTGCAATCTCCTGGGATATATCGGATGGATCAGATCTGTGCAAAATGCTGTTTTGAGGGAAGCCTGAGACGGGGTGTGTGTTCAGCCAGACTCACAAAACCAGGTTTAGGTTTAGATTTGAAACTCTTTTGGTTATTGTACCTCTTAGACTTAAAAGTCTGATTTCCTTGTATGTTAGAATAAAAAAATACATGAGTCACAGTTCATGAGGCCACATAAATATTTAAAAAACTGTGAAATTTCTAATTTATAAACAGAAACCCTCTTAGTAAGAGACTGTAAATAAATGAGGTGTATTAGGAGAATGACTTCACCAGCTAATCCTCTCTCTTTCTCTGTGTAACCTTCAGCGCTAATTTCCTTTCAGCCTGTTCATGCTTGTTTAAGCACTTTAAACTCATCTGTTCCGTATGTTCCTCGGGATCAGCTTAGTCGTAAAGAGGCAATGTACTAGACTTCCCTTTATGTTCAGAGACTCGCGTCTGCTCAGGAATCGAACGAAAGCCGTTACGGCTCCAGTTATTAGTTTTGGGAAGCCAGACGTTAGTCATGAGGTGTGTATTAGGTTATCATGACCCCCCAAGGGGGTGCAAACAGATGCTCAACTTCAGTCTGGAGCTTTTAATGGAGGCCTTGGAACCATAGGTCCTGCCTTTCTGACTGGTTTACTGCACTGTGTGTGTGTGTGTGTGTGTGTGTGTGTGTGTGTGTGTAAAGACAGAGCCACGTGCACGCACACACTCATTTCCACTTCTATTAATTATGCTAGCTGTTACACCACATGTAGCTGACTTCCTGCTTTCACCAGCCGGTCTGTGAGCTCCTCTCGTGATCCAGTGTTGGTCTGTTGCAGCTTTTATTGTTTGAGTTGATGGTGTAACATTTGTGGAAGGAGTCTTCAGTGTCATTGCTTTTTAAAAGTCTGAAAAGGATGTTGTCTATTGTGACTTCCTGGTAACAACACGTTTTTGGGGGGTTTTTTGGTTGTTTGCTTCAAGAGAGAGACGGAGAGCTTCTTGTTGTTGTTGTTCTCATATTGAACTATGAACAGATAAAATGAAGACAAATAATAAATTGTCAGTGTTTGTGAATTGCTGTGGTGTGATTGGAATAAAACACTTGGGAGCATGTTATAGGAAAGTAATCAACTTGGAGGTGGTAACAGTAACTCATCATCCCACCATCCTGTTATTGATTCTTCTTCTTCCTATTTTCCTGTCACGATTAATTCCTTTCATTCACAGCTATTAGACATGGCTTGAATTGACCACACACACACTCTTCCAGTAGCGAGACGGTTGATCTCAACCACTCATCCACCGAACTTCCGTCCTCCTCTCATCCTCCCATCACCGGGCTTTTTAAAGCAACACCAGTATTCCGTCTCTGTATTGATCCGTATCCGTATTCTGCTTGAACGGGTCTCTGACTCTCCAGCATCCTCCATTTGTCTCCTATTACATCCTTCTAATCTTCCCACTCTTTTCCGATAGGACGGTGGTCCGAGATCCAATAATATGCCCCAGTTCCTCATTTATAGGCACGAAGGAGGGCCGTCTCAGTCTCCTGATGTCTTCTCATTCATCCGCTCTCTTCTTCCTTTCACTCCTTGTTTTATTCACGAGCCTGAAGCCGAGAGACAGCAGCTGTTCACTCTGAACACTTTACACGGCTGTCTTAATGAGGGAAAGATGATCCAGAGGGTGATAGAGGGAACACACACCACTACCACACTACCACTAACACACGACACTACCACTACCACTAACACACTACCACTAACACACAACACACTACCACTAACACACAACACACTACCACTAACACACAACACACTACCACTAACACACAACACACTACCACTACCACTAACACACGACACTACCACTAACACACAACACACTACCACTAACACATGACACTACCACACAACACACTACCACTAACACACAACACACTACCACTACCACACTACCACTAACACACGACACTACCACTACCACTAACACACTACCACTAACACACGACACTACCACACAACACACTACCACTAACACACACCACACTACCACTACCACACTACCACTAACACACGACACTACCACACAACACACTACCACTACCACACAACACACTACCACTAACACACACCACACTACCACTACCACACTACCACACAACACACTACCACTACCACACAACACACTACCACTACCACACAACACACTACCACTAACACACTACCACTAACACACGACACTACCACACAACACACTACCACTACCACACTACCACTAACACACTACCACTACCACACAACACACTACCACTAACACACAACACACTACCACTAACACACAACACACTACCACTAACACACAACACACTACCACTAACACACTACCACTAACACACTACCACTAACACACAACACACTACCACTACCACACAACACACTACCACTAACACACGACACTACCACACAACACACTACCACTAACACACAACACACTACCACTAACACACTACCACTAACACACTACCACTAACACACAACACACTACCACTACCACACAACACACTACCACTAACACACTACCACTACCACACAACACACTACCACTAACACACAACACACTACCACTAACACACAACACACTACCACTAACACACAACACTACCACACAACACACTACCACTAACACACAACACACTACCACTAACACACAACACACTACCACTACTACTAACACACTACCACTAACACACTACCACTAACACACAACACACTACCACTAACACACAACACTACCACACAACACACTACCACTAACACACAACACACTACCACTAACACACACCACTAACACACAACACACTACCACTAACACACTACCACTAACACACAACACACTACCACTAACACACAACACTACCACACAACACACTACCACTACTACTAACACACTACCACTAACACACAACACACTACCACTAACACACAACACACTACCACTACTACTAACACACTACCACTAACACACAACACACTACCACTAACACACAACACACTACCACTAACACACAACACACTACCACACTACCACTAACACACTACCACTAACACACAACACACTACCACTAACACACAACACACTACCACTACTACTAACACACTACCACTAACACACAACACACTACCACTAACACACAACACACTACCACTAACACACAACACACTACCACTAACACACAACACACTACCACTACCACTAACACACAACACACTACCACTAACACACAACACACTACCACACTACCACTAACACACTACCACTAACACACAACACACTACCACTAACACACAACACACTACCACTAACACACAACACACTACCACTACCACTAACACACAACACACTACCACTACCACACAACACACTACCACTAACACACGACACTAACACACAACACACTACCACTAACACACAACACACTACCACTAACACACAACACACTACCACTAACACACAACACTACCACACAACACACTACCACTAACACACAACACACTACCACTAACACACAACACACTACCACTAACACACAACACTAACACACAACACACTACCACTAACACACAACACACTACCACTAACACACAACACACTACCACTAACACACAACACTACCACACAACACACTACCACTAACACACAACACACTACCACTACTACTAACACACTACCACTAACACACTACCACTAACACACAACACACTACCACTAACACACACCACTACCACACAACACACTACCACTACCACACAACACACTACCACTACCACTACCACACAACACACTACCACTAACACACTACCACTAACACACTACCACTAACACACTACCACTAACACACTACCACTAACACAGGACACTACCACACACCACACTACCACTAACACACACCACACTACCACTAACACACAACACACTACCACTACCACACAACACACCACCACACAACACACCACCACACAACACACTACCACTACCACACAACACACTACCACACAACACACTACCACACAACACACTACCACACAACACACTACCACACAACACACTACCACTAACACACTACCACACAACACACTACCACTACCACTAACACACAACACACTACCACTAACACACTACCACTAACACACAACACACTACCACTAACACACAACACACTACCACTAACACACTACCACTAACACACAACACACTACCACTAACACACACCACACTACCACTACCACACAACACACTACCACTACCACACTACCACTACCACACTACCACTACCACACAACACACTACCACTAACACACAACACACTACCACTAACACACAACACACTACCACTAACACACTACCACTAACACACTACCACTAACACAGGACACTACCACACACCACACTACCACTAACACACAACACACTACCACTAACACACAACACACTACCACTACCACACACCACCACACAACACACTACCACTACCACACAACACACCACCACACAACACACTACCACTACCACACAACACACTACCACTACCACACAACACACTACCACACAACACACTACCACACTACCACTAACACACAACACACTACCACTAACACACTACCACACTACCACACAACACACTACCACTACCACACTACCACACAACACACTACCACTACCACTAACACACAACACACTACCACTACCACTAACACACAACACACTACCACTACCACACAACACACTACCACTAACACACTACCACTAACACACAACACACTACCACTAACACACAACACACTACCACTAACACACGACACTACCACACAACACACTAACACACAACACACTACCACTAACACACAACACACTACCACTAACACACAACACACTAACACACAACACACTACCACTACCACACAAAACACTACCACTAACACACTACCACTAACACACTACCACTACCACTAACACACTACCACTAACACACTACCACTAACACACTAACACACTACCACACAACACACTACCACACAACACACTACCACTAACACACAACACACTACCACTAACACACAACACACTACCACTACCACACAAAACACTACCACTAACACACTACCACTAACACACTACCACTACCACTAACACACTACCACTAACACACTAACACACTACCACACAACACACTACCACTAACACACAACACACTACCACTAACACACTACCACTACCACTAACACACAACACACTACCACTAACACACAACACACTACCACTAACACACAACACACTACCACTAACACACTACCACTAACACACAACACACTACCACTAACACACAACACACTACCACTACCACTACCACACAACACACTACCACACTACCACTACCACACAACACACTACCACTAACACACTACCACTAACACACAACACACTACCACTAACACACAACACACTACCACTAACACACTACCACTAACACAGGACACTACCACACACCACACTACCACTAACACACCACACTACCACTAACACACAACACACTACCACTAACACACAACACACTACCACACAACACACCACCACACAACACACTACCACTACCACACAACACACCACCACACAACACACTACCACTACCACACAACACACTACCACTACCACACTACCACTAACACACTACCACACTACCACTAACACGCAACCACTACCACACAACACACTACCACACAACACACAACACACTACCACTAACACACAACACACTACCACTACCACACAAAACACTACCACTAACACACTACCACTAACACACAACACACTACCACTACCACTAACACACAACACACTACCACTACCACACAACACACCACCACACAACACACTACCACTACCACACAACACACTACCACTACCACACAACACACTACCACACAACACACTACCACTACCACACTACCACTAACACACAACACACTACCACACAACACACTACCACTACCACTAACACACAACACACTACCACTAACACACAACACACTACCACTAACACACAACACACTACCACTAACACACTACCACTAACACACAACACACTACCACTAACACACTACCACTAACACACTACCACTACCACTAACACACAACACACTACCACTAACACACGACACTACCACACAACACACTACCACTAACACACTACCACACAACACACTACCACTAACACACACCACTAACACAATCTTTCTTTCTTTCTTTCTTTCTTTCTTTCTTTCTTTCTTTCTTTCTTTCTTTCTTTCTTTCTTTCTTTCTTTCTTTCTTTCTTTCTTTCTTTCTTTCTTTCTTTCTTTCTTTCTTTCTTTCTTTCTTTCTTTCTTTCTTTCTTTCTTTCTTTCTTTCTTTCTTTCTAAACTGATGAGTTTTTACTGTTAGACATTGAGAGCGTGATGTCATTCCCAGATTATTAGAGTGATATTTCGTCTCATCCACAAGCACTAGATTCCTTCCTGTGAGAGAGAGATGTTAATGGTGTTACTGGCACACAGATTAGTAATAAGAAGCACCAGACTTGTAGACGGTGAAGGCATCGGACTCGCCCCATTGGGGTCACCACCTGCCGCTCTGTCCGTTCCGGGAAACTGACTGGTTTCAGGCTGAATATCTGCGGGGTCTGTTATAAATCCTGTCAGCTTTCCCAGGGGTGTGTGTGGGTGTGTGTTCAGTGATCGCTACATAAACATGTAAAAGACATGTCTGTGCCCCTGGGTGTGGTTTCATTTGTTTAGACAGTAACGGTCACCTTCACCACTGTCCACTGTCCTCTTTGCTCCAGTTTCACAACGCTCACACACACACTGCTCCAGTTTCACCATGCTCACACACTCAGAGCAGTCGTGTGTGTGTGTGTGTTTAGGATCAGTGCTGGCTTAATCACTGTACCTTCATAAAGCCTGGACATGGAAGTGCAGTGTAGCTGCAAGATGTTTAATTGTATGTTGTAGAGCTCCAGTGGGTCATGTGACTGCAGGGGGCGGGGCTACATCACACTAACACTGCCCCTAAGATCATTCATAAACCTTCATTCATTCTTCTCTCAATTTTTCCTCTTCTGCACTTTCATCTTCTCTTCTTTCGCTCTTCTCTTACTAATTTTCTTTTTCTTTCTCTCTGTTTTTGAAATGATATTCATTTATTCTTTCTTTTTTTCTTTCACATACTTTCATTTGCTCCTTTTTTACTTATTCTTTCTTTCCCTTAATCTTTATTTCACTTTTTCATTTTCTTTTCTTCAAGCTTTTCTTTTCACCTTTTTTTCGTTTGCTTATTTCTCTGCTTTTTTCTTTTCCTTTATTTTTTCTTTCACCCTTTCTGTCACTCATTTGCTTTTTCTTTCGTTCACTCTTTCTCTCTCTTTCTTATTATTCTGCATGTTGCTCATGCACTAGCTCAGTTTGTTTGTATTGTCCGTTTCAGGCTGTTCGGCGCTCTTCTCTCTCACACACACACACGTATCTCCCTGATCTCTACCAGGTGTTGTATAGTGTTTGTAACTCTCTCTGAGTGATATAGTTCTGTAGTTTGTCATATAGGAGTGATGTGATGCTGTTATGTTAAAGCATACTTGATGTGAGGTTGTTTACCACTTCTGGCCCTCAGTGAGGCACGTACAGGAAACTTACCTCTCCTGTCAGTCTCGTTCTTGTTGGGGTGCTTGAACCCCTTACGAGAATGGAAGCGTCTCCGCCGGCCTCTTCGGCGCCACACGGAAACAGACACCGTGAAATTCAAGAGCTGGTTTTAAATACATGCTAATACACTTGGATAAAGCAGCAGGGTGATGGTGTGTGTGTGTGTGTGGTCCACCTCCATACACGCACTCTTGATTGCTCAACAAAACAAGGCACGAGATGATCTTATTGTTCCCTGACAGCGAGTACAAGATCACACAAGGCCTCATCAACCTCGCTGTAGTGCGACACGACACACACCACATCCCTGATCCTCATATCAGACACCTTTAATAGAACGTTATATTAAAAAGTTATATCGCCCTGCCCTTTAATCGACGTTACGCCATTTCTATTCACGGCGGTGTAACCAGGGCAAGTTCCATTGAGGAAATTAACACCACTCTGTCCGTCTACGTCTCTCGGACGCCATTCTCTTATTACATAAGCAGGCTTTCGTGTCCAGCCACTAAAATAAACATCTCTGGACGTGATTGGCTGAGGTACGGGAAAGGAGAGTTGGCTCAGGGCCACGGTGGTTAATTTAGAGCCATGGTGTTGTTGCTGGACTGCACCTTGGCGCGTGCGTGAGTGTCAAGACCTCCATGTTATCTAGGAGAGTGTGAGGAGTGTGTGTGTGTGGTATTTCACACTGAACCGATAGAGTAGTGATAAAATCCTCGCATAACGCTTTACGCATGTGTGTATAATAATAACATAATGATAATGAGTATGTTAACGGTTATATAAAGAACATCAGTATAGTAGTCGGACGTTGTCCTACAGCTGGACGTCCTGCTTTGTTTCATTCGTCTTGTATATCAGCAGTTCACCAAACAAAGGTGTTGTTTCACTCGTTTGTAAACAAAAAAAAGAGATACCATGTGAGTCATGCGATTTCAAACCAAACACCTACCGCAATAAGGATTGCGTACGTTAAGCACTTCTCTGGAAGTACTTCCTGAAAAAGCACAAGACGCAGCATGTACACATTCCTGTAGCGCTGCAAGAGTCGTAATAAAGGAAGTGAAAAATGTTCAAAATAAGTTTTTTGACTCCTGAAAGATCAGACTGCTGAAAGATCTGGCTGTGTTTACGCTTTAAATGATTCAGTGCTTTATTTATATCGATTTTTATCGGACTGTGTTCTGCTGTCATTGTTTGTTTGAGCGAACGCGAGTAGAAATGATAGAATAATAGATCTTGGAAGCAGAAATGGAGACAGCTGTTGATCCTGATTAGAGAAGTGATTTTTATTTTTTTTCTCTATAAGGGTGAAGCCGGCTTTCAGGACCATCATGCCGCCCACCTGCACTGGTTTCTCTGGTGCTAAAGGGTGACTCTTGCTTTGAAATAGCTGCATATGTGGTCAAACTCGGGCATAAAGAGCTCTAAATGTAACCTTGTGTTTGTGTGCAACCTCAGCGTGGGTTCTCCAGAGCACGTGCGCTCTCGGTTCCACAGCTGTTCCACAGCTGCTCTGAGCCCTGAATGCTAACAAAGAGCCGCATTGTCCAGGCCCTCTTTCATCCAGGTGAAAGTACACAGTAGGCGGGTCTCTGAAGTGTGAAAGGGACTTTCTGGGAAGAAAAACACGATCATGATTATGGAGCATCTCCAAAACTGCAGCTCTTGTGGAGGTGTTCCCGGTCTGCAGTGGTCAGTATCGATGAAAAGTGGTCCAAGTGGTGAACCAGCGACAGGGTCATGGACGGTCAAGGCTCATGATGAATGTGGGGAGCGAAGGCTGGTCCATGTGAAGAAGTTAATGCTGGTTCTGATAGAAAGGGGTCAGAATACACAGTGCAGGACGGGTCAGGGCTGTTTTAGCAGCAAAAGGGGACCAGCAGAATATTAGGCAGGTGGTCATAATGTTATGCCTGGTCTGTGTATAGTCAAAGCGTACAGAGGGACTTGTATGGCTGATGTTAGTCATTGATACGGTGAAGTTTTCTGTGAATAGATGTTTCTAGAGTCATGAGATTTGAAGCATTTTAAGAAAAACATCTAACTTGACATGACAAGGCCATTTTTTGTTTTGTTTTGATAAACTTTGAGAATGGTACATCATGGCTATAATGTAAGCGATAACGGGAAATGATTCGTTTTGCCAAATATGTGTCATATCTCTTGTATAATTGAATCCCTTGCTACAGTGATATGGGAGAAACTGTGCTAACAAAACATTCGTCTTAGACCCGATATGAGTATATTCCTCGAGTGGGAAAGCCAATCCATTAAACAGGAAAGGACGCAGAACATCCACGTTTGCTGCCGGAAGTCTTTGTGAGCTTTGAGGTGTGAAACTCCTTTAAACTAAAGTTTTGGGATTAGTAGGCAGATGTGTGAGGTGATGAGAGCAGCGTTGACAGCAGCGTTTCCTCTCTGGCCCTCACACACCGATAAACCCCGTCAGCTCTGCGTTCACTCAGTCACAGCATTACATCTGCACACCGCCTGCTCTGAGGCTCGCTCACATCATCTCTGATCTCTTTTTTTTCTAATAAAATTGTCCCGAGAAGAAAGTGACAAAGGAAATATGCGTGTGTGATGATATTATTTCCACACATTTCTATTTGTTTGTTAGTGCATGGTTGTGTCCTCAGCTCTCTGTGTAATGTCCTTGAACCTGGTACTGTGCCAATACAGCACACAGACACACACATTTCATACTTTATTCATGAAAGACACTACAGCTACATGATACACACACACACACACACGCACACTCTCCATGTTCCAGATAGGGGTGATGTAATATCTCTCGTGATTATACGTGGTATACGGTTAGCTTTGATTGAGTTTGTTGTCAAGCTGCTAACATCTCTTTTTTTCCCCCCTTCCATCCAGACCACTCCAGCTCGAGCGGCACTCTGTCTTTCCAGCCGCTCCGCTCACAGGGCTCCATCCCCACCGCACATGTCATGCCATCTCCATCCAGCTCCAAGCTCAGCGTGACCCAGTCGGTGCCCAGCAGCCCGTGGAACAGCAGCCAGCTCTCCTCCCCTGTCTCCAGCCCTCTGGACATGAAGGACCCTCGTCCCGTGCGCCGCTGGTCCTCCCTCACCCGCCTGAGCGGCCAGGAGAAAAGCGTCAGGACGTCGTGTCACCCGGACGCCCACGGCTCACTGGACCGCAGCCTGCTCCGGGCCGACTCGTCTCCGCTTAAGCCTAGCACGCTGGATCTGAGCTACAGTGCCTTACCCGAGAGCAGAGCCTCCCTCGTCATGCCCAGGGGGCACTCGCTGGGGCACCAGGCTGTCGGAGGGTCACCCATCCAGCCCAGCGTAAGGACTCAGATGTGGCTGAGCGAGCAGATGGAGTTCAGACCCGAGGGCGTGAGCACGTGGCTGAGCGAGCAGCAGCAACGAGACCGGATGAGGCAAGAAACCGAGCTCTCTCAGGTAAAATAAACAGTCTATTGAACACGTCCTTCACGAGCAGTCAGCTGTGTTTGAGCAGAAGTGACACTAAACCACACTGCATGAAGGCCAAAGGCTCAAACCCAGCTGACTGCTTGTGCACACATGGATAGAAATATCTAGAAAGTTTAAACTTGTGTTGATTTAAAATATAGTAAATGCAATGCTGCCCCCTAGCGGACAGACTCGTCAAAGCCTCAAAATCTATTGCTCTAAGCAGGTGAACACTCTTTATCTGTAAAAACTAGACACATACGTTTAATATGTAAACAATCATATTTTTCCTGTTTATTAATTTATTTATTTAATTTATTAATTTTATACAAGGTAGCTTATAGATGAAATAAGCCTTAAATTAACTTGATGTCACTGAGAGAGTTTTATTTGCTGCTGAAATCTCACATCTTTCCCAGTGTTTGATTTTATTTATTTTTTTTATTGTAAAATTCTACATATAAATATTTATAAAAGTCAACTGAACTGTCACAAGTTGGTATAAAAAGCATAAAGACTGCTCAGTAGGTGTGATCAGTGGATGTTTATTTGCATCTAGCATTTAGTTCACATACACCATCATCATCATCATCATCATCTCCCTCTTCAGTGCACTCGTGAATATACAAACAACATTGTTTACGTTTCTATATACAAACCAAACAGTGTAACATCAAGTGTAACCTCAGTGTTTCAGCCACTTATTCTCTGTAATCAAACAGCCATGTGAGGATGTGATCACTTTTCACACAAGACCCATCATGGCCACTTTATTACATTCTTAGAGTCCTGGAAGGCAGATTGCAGCACAGAGCCATCAGTTCAGCTCTACACATGACATGGCAAAAATAGTGTATTTATATACACAAGATATATATAAAACAGTAGTGAAGCATAGGGCAGAAGAATATGACGATAATATCAGCATTGTGATAAATGATGCTACTTTACAATTCTGTACCTTGTTACAACAATCCACAGATATTGTTCTAAATGTTTTAGCAATTTATAACGTATAAATTGTTGTTAAATAATGTATCTATATATAATGCTGAGATTTTTGTCATATCGCCCATCCCTAGTGCTGCATTTAAAAACCCTGTGATGGTTTCATTTGACGTGTAGGTAAATAAAAATAAAAACATTTTTAAAGAAATGAGAGATTCTGTACACATCAGGTTTTCAAGGCTGCGAGTGACATAAGAGGATCTTATCGCCTAGCTCCTTTTTTAAAAATCGTTTTATTTTATCATCAGACCAAATCGAACCGTGTCGTCTAGGGTTTGCAGATCTCCCATAATGCACTGCACGGTTTATATGGAGTAGGGAGCAGGGTGAAGGAGCAGGATTAAAGACCCAGGCGTTTTTACTTTTTAGACTGCAGTATAAACATCACCACCAGGTGGTGCAAGCGAGTAAGAAGCAGTGTTTCAGATGCCAGTCTGATATGAATCGAGGCTTGTGGCTTGTTCCACTGCTACATACCTTTGTTATAAGCGTTTTAAAGTTGTGTAAAGCGTGTAACACGTATGTAAGCTTTATTTGTGCTCATGTGGAACGTCCCTAAAAATCTCCAAAGCATCACTTTTCTGAAAAGTTATTTTAAACATAATCTATATTCTATTGTTCTGTTTTAATCTCGTTTTTTCCCTCCTTTTTCTGTGGCAGTGCTTCCATCAAACTGACCGATTCACATCCCAGGAACATGAATCCAGCCTAAATAGGGTTTAATAGTGAAGTGGAAATTTCTCAGTAAAACAGCGTGTCAATGGGCGTGACTTTGCATATTTCACACACTTATGAAAAGTGTCACATCACTGCTGTTATTTTTCTAATCCCATGACTGTCACCGTGACCTAGCTTAAAGTCTGAGGCACTTTTCTGGACAAATTATAACAGGGTTTCAAGCACAATCTGAACAAGGACGTGAGCTAACGTGGTAAAAAAAAAAAAAGTTCGGTTTGGATTTTAGGTTGTGGTCAAGAAGCACGTATTTTTTTTTACATAAAAGACCGCCTACACTGCTTTAACAAGCACTTAGTCTCATGGCGGTGCATCAAAATGTGATTTATAAAGTGATAAAGTGGAACAGACACTCAGAGACATTGTGTGTGTGTGAGGGAGAGAGAGAGAATTCCTATACCTCTCTCTATAGTAAATGTGTTCAGGCCATATTAAGTCTGGAGTGCTTGCTGAGAGGCTGAGCTCTGTTCACATGAGCTTGACGAGAATGAGCATGAGCAGCAGCACGATGACGATCAGCATGAAATTGAGCAGCAGGTTGAGACCTCTGTTGTTGGTGAGATCCATGGTGCGGACGTCAGAGCTGGCGTCGGAGCTGGACGATCTCGGAGCGCGAGCGCGCGGTGAGGCGGCGTGCGGCTCGGGGACGGACGTGCTCAGCGTGCGGTGCCGGGAGGAGGACGAGGTTACACCGTGCTGGTCATCCTTCACATATGGAAAGAGCTAAACACCACCAACAAGAACAAATAAGAGCACAGCGTCGCTGTTCTTAATAACACACTGCTGGTTTGTGTGCTCACGTGTCTGACGTCTGACTTTCACGTCTTTACTTTTGCCCCGGAGCAAGAGTCTGGAATTTAGACTTCGAGTTTAAAGCTGTTATACACATCAGTTTTCCAACATCAGAACCCCTCAGCATTCAGCTGCACTATAAAGTTTAGTCAGAAGTTCTTCTAATAAATCTGTTCACTTGATGGTCATCTCAGCCACACAGGGAGAGACCGATTAAACAGAAAGGGATTAAGCAAATGATGTTTAAGATGACTGGCAAATATAGCATCAATAATTTATGGCTCAAATAACATAAGATTATTTTTCAGATTGTTCCATCACTTTTGCACATTTCTTCATAAAGAGCATAACTATATCCGCACATGTGGCAGTGTGAGAATCTGATAAGCCGGGCATTTCCGGCTGCATGATCTTGTTGAGAGAGTATCCGAGGTTGTGGACGTTCTCTGGTTCAGTTTATAGATCACAGTATGACTTGATTTATCCTGGTATATGGAGCAAAAAAAAAATAATAATAACATGACGACAAAAAATTACAACAAAAATCTGACAAAATAGAATAACAGTTTCTTGTATGTATGCTTGAAGATGCTTGAATTGAACCTAATTTAATATTAGTTTGAGTTTTCAGGATATTGTGAGCTTTGCCCTTTTATTTTAACCCAAGGTGGTTGGAAGCTTGCTCCTCAAATTCTGTACTGAATCTTAAATAATAATCTTAAATTTCCCTCCTTTTAAATGTTAATATTTTTTTCTCAGTAATCATCGGACTCGTACTTTGATATAAATGGTGGATCATGTATAACAATTCTTATAGTTAGAGATATTTTTACATTTATGGCATTTTGGCAGACACCCTCATCCAGAGCAACTTACATTTTATCTCATTTTATACAACTGAGCCAGTCAGGGTTAAGGGCCTTGCTGAGGGGCCCAGCAGTGGGGGATTTGGCGGACCTGGGATTCAATCTCACGACCTTCTGATCACTAGTCCAACGTCTTAACCACTCAGCTACTACATCCTCCATTTATAACGCTCTATAGATTTGGAACGCTCGAGCAAATCTAAAGACGTAAACGTCAGACGTCAAATGATGGACTGCATTTAAGGTAAATTGCGTTTGCTTGCACTTTAAGGTCATAGGTAAGCTTTCGAGTGTGCAGTTTTGTGTGTTTAGTTTTGCACACTAATGTGATTTACTGTAGCGTGTGGGGAAGGGAGGGGGGGGGCTTGAGAAAATGGCTACACACACATACACATCTTCATATCTTTGCGTGTTTATTGTAGTCTTATTAATATTCAGCGTCACATATGAGCTAGTGCAGTGCTCAGGCCTCGAGTCCATTTCTCAGTCCTGCATTGTGAGCTCAGGTGAAGGAATAGGGAATGTGGAATCGATTCCGCGCTCCTCAGACTCCCACAGTTCCCTGCTGCTACCCTGCTGGTGTGTCGTTATAGGATGGGCAGTGCATTATTTACAAGAACAGTGCGATGAAATACATGCAGCATGCATTCAACTGAGATAGACAGTTAAATCCTTTCCCCTGCTCTGACCCCACCCCAAGCCCCTCCCTGACTGAGTCCATTGCCCTGATTGGCCGCAAGGCCATGTCCCGGCCCCTCCTCCAGCTCACATTAGCAAGACGATGATGTAGATGAGCAGCAGGCAGATGAGGATGAGGCAGAAGTTGACGAAGAGGTTCTGCATGTTCTGCTTAGCCTGCTGGGGAACCTCCATGGTGGACGCCCTCCGGATGGCCGCACGGGTCATGTGCTGCACCTTCTCCATAGTTTGCTAGCACTTTACACGCAGGTGCTGAAGGTGAAGTACACACAGACAGACAAAAAGAGAGAGAGAGAGAGGTGTAGGAGTGCAGAAGGATGAGATGGAGGTGCTCGTAGTGCTTGTGAGGATAGAGGTGGTCCAGGAGCTGGTGGAGTCCACAGAGCTGATGGAGGGAGCAGCAGAGAGGCTGTATGAGTATGCATGCACACAACATGAGATCAGTCATGCCACATTTACATGCGTGCACAACATACTAAACTGTTACTGAGCTTTAGAAACTTTCTGATTTGGGGGAAAAAAAAACTCTCTTTTGTGGGTTTGGAAGTAATGCAACAAAATCAAAATGATTCCCCTGATCTGAACATTATGGTACATATTATACATTTCCTGTGTTTATCAAGAGCGACTTATAAGTGTTTCGTATTCATCAAATAAACAAACATCATGCTAGTTCCTTGCAAATATCCTCATGCTAGTACCCTGCAACCTATTCCCATGCTAGGTTCTTACAACATATCTCTATGCTAGTATCCTATCTAGTCTCCTTCACTATATCCACTATATCATTCACTATCCTCATTCTAGTATCCTTCACCATATCCTCATTCTAGTATCCTGCACCATATCCTCATTCTAGTATCCTGCACCATATCCTCATTCTAGTATCCTGCACCATATCCTCAGTCTGGTATCCTGCACCATATCCACATTCTAGTATCCTTCACCATATCCTCATTCTAGTATCCTGCACCATATCCTCATTCTAGTATCCTGCACCATATCCTCATTCTAGTATCCTGCACCATATCCTCATTCTAGTATCCTGCACCATATCCTCATTCTAGTATCCTGCACCATATCCTCATTCTAGTATCCTGCACCATATCCTCATTCTAGTATCCTGCACCATATCCTCATTCTAGTATCCTGCACCATATCCTCAGTCTGGTATCCTGCACCATATCCTCAGTCTGGTATCCTGCACCATATCCTCATTCTAGTCTCCTTCACTATATCCACTATATCATTCACTATCCCCATTCTAGTATCCTTCACCATATACTCTTTCTGGTATTCTGCACCATATCCTCATTGTAGTATCCTGCACCATATCCTCATTGTAGTCTCCTTCACCATATCCTCATTCTAGTATCCTTCACAATATCCCCATGCTAGTACCCTGAACCATATCCTCATTCTAGTATCCTGAACCATATCCTCATTCTAGTATCCTGCACCATATCCTCATGCTAGTCTCCTTCACCATATCCTCATTCTAGTATCCTTCACAATATCCCCATGCTAGTACCCTGAACCATATCCTCATTCTAGTATCCTGAACCATATCCTCATTCTAGTATCCTGCACCATATCCTCATGCTAGTATCCTGCACCATATCCTCATTCTAGTATCCTTCACCATATCCCCATGCTAGTACCCTGAACCATATCCTCATTCTAGTATCCTTCACAATATCCCCATGCTAGTACCCTGAACCATATCCTCATTGTAGTATCCTGCACCATATCCTCATGCTAATATCCTTCACCATATCCTCATGCTAGTATACTTCACCATATCCTCATGCTAGTATACTTCACCATATCCCCATGCTAGTATACTTCACCATATCCTCATTCTAGTATCCTTCACAATATCCCCATGCTAGTACCCTGAACCATATCCTCATTCTAGTATCCTTCACAATATCCCCATGCTAGTACCCTGAACCATATCCTCATTGTAGTATCCTGCACCATATCCTCATGCTAATATCCTTCACCATATCCTCATGCTAGTATACTTCACCATATCCTCATGCTAGTATACTTCACCATATCCTCATGCTAGTCTCCTGCACCATATCCTCATGCAAGTATACTTCACCATATCCTCATGCTAGTATACTTCACCATATCCTCATTCTAGTCTCCTTCACCATATCCTCATGCTAGTCTCCTGCACCATATCCTCATGCAAGTATACTTCACCATATCCTCATGCTAGTATACTTCACCATATCCTCATGCTAGTCTCCTGCACCATATCCTCATGCAAGTATACTTCACCATATCCTCATGCTAGTATACTTCACCATATCCTCATTCTAGTCTCCTTCACCATATCCTCATGCTAGTCTCCTGCACCATATCCTCATGCAAGTATACTTCACCATATCCTCATGCTAGTCTCCTGCACCATATCCTCATGCAAGTATACTTCACCATATCCTCATGCTAGTCTCCTGCACCATATCCTCATGCAAGTATACTTCACCATATCCTCATGCAAGTATACTTCACCATATCCTCATTCTAGTATCCTGAGCCATATCCTCATTCTGGTAACCTTCACCATATCCTCATTCTAGTACCCTAAACCATATCCTCATTCTGGTATCCTGAACCATATCCTCATTCTGGTATCCTTCACCATATATCCTCATTCTAGTATCCTGCACCATATCCTCATTCTGGTATCCTGCACCATATCCTCATTCTGGTATCCTGCACCATATCCTCATTCTGGTATCCTGCACCATATCCTCATTCTGGTATCCTGCACCATATCCTCATTCTGGTATCCTGCACCATATCCTCATTCTGGTATCCTGCACCATATCCTCATTCTGGTATCCTGCACCATATCCTCATTCTGGTATCCTGCACCATATCCTCATTCTGGTATCCTGCACCATATCCTCATTCTGGTATCCTGCACCATATCCTCATTCTGGTATCCTGCACCATATCCTCATTCTGGTACCCTTCACCATATCCTCATTCTGGTACCCTGCACCATATCCTCATTCTTGTCTCCTTCACCATATCCTCATGCTAGTAGTATGGAATATATCATATCATATGGAACATATACTTTATTTACAAGGATTCTTTTTTTAGACTTAATTGTTTCGAAAGAATTCCATAGAACTGTCGATTCTTGACCATTTCCACACTTGAACCAGATTGAACCAAATCATTTTTCATGATTTCATCATAACAATTGTGTACAATGAGAGTTATTCATCACTATCATACCTTCAGTCTGGCACTCGTTTTTGTTTCTATAGTAACAAGTAATTCATACAGACTTTATATAGAGAATAAAAAATAATAAAAAATGTGTGTGACAGGGTTAATATGTAGAGGATTTCTGTAAGATGCTGTTTATTTAGCATTTTTTATTGGAACGAGTCTCCAGTGGTCAGAGCTTCGTAATAGAAATATTGGAAAGTCTTCAGCATGTAGTGTTTCAGTAACAAGTAACTCAGAAAGAAGCTTATCACTGAGAGAGAAACAGATACGATGATGTTCTTTAATAAATTTGGTTAGCCAATGGTTATATACGTATTTATTTCTTATATTTTTAAATGGCATCATTTTTATCCATTTATAGGTACATTTTATGTTGCTAGATCCAATGTGCTTAAGGATAATATCCAGGCACTCAGTTAATAAAAAGCAGAAAATAGACACAAAAACAGTTTCAGAGGCGGTGGAATTTTGGCACTGAGAATTTCCGCAGTTAGGTTTATGCTCGTTTTTTTAGCTCGTGAACCCAGAAATAAAGCATTCGGACAGCTGGCATGTTAGAGTCATGACAGGAGCTGTATTTCTGTGTGAAAGTTTACAGAAGATTCTAGCCGTCTAATGGTAATCCATCAGTATCTAACACGGGGCTGAGGGCTTGATCCAGCTCACGCTGAAAAGAAATAATCGCCGGGTTTATAGTTTCACGCAGAAGCTGGACTAAAAAACTAAAGAGTAAATCGCAGTGCTCCTGGGCGGACTGGGTGCAGCTGTCAAGTGCTTTGCTAAAAGATAAGACACTCTATTATGAAGACTTCAGTGTTAGTGTGGAGAGGAGCTTATCTTCCTCTCTCACACTGCTTTAGTTGGCTCCTGTATGGAGCCAGGGCCTCATGAGGGAACGTTCCCAGAGTCTCCAAAGCCTCACATCCTCAAAAAGGCCTCGGCTGACGCTATCGGCCACGCACAATAAAGGTTATTCTTAGGAACGACCTTTGACTATCAGCAGAGAGAATGGGGCTGCTGATCCAGAAACTCCAGAGCTCATCACCTCCATTTCACCGGATGTGACACTGACGCACACACACTGCCAGTTCCCTGCTATCGCTGCACATCATCTCTGACCGGATGTGTTCATGCTTGTGTCACTGCTAAGTGGTTAATTAATTATACGTGACTTCCGAGTGTTCAACCTCCAGCCCCCACCCCCCAAGTCCCCGATTTAGAGATTAACCAGATCTTCAAGGCATTTTAACAAGATTAAAGCAATTTCCGCAATTTGTCTCTTTTGGGCCATTTTTTGTTGCCAAGTCTTGTGCGTACAAAGAAAAAGATTATCCTAGTGTCTGCTGTAGGGTCAGTCACTTCTGAGCAAGGACAGACATGCCTCCATGTTAGTTTTTGTGCGCCTGTGTTTGTGGTGTTGACGGCTTCATCATAATCACCCTGTCAGAGCGTCCCGAGTGAGTGTCACTGCAGCATGATACAGCCTCTTCTCTCTCTCTCTCTCACACACACACACACACACACACGAACCACTGAAGAACATGCCAACAGCGTCGCCCAGAAACATTCCAGCACCATAGCAGAGAGCAGCTTTTGGTGATAACTTCACTAGGAGGCTGCGAACTTTCCCAACACACACTTCACAGGCTGGGGAAACGTACCCTTACATGGTTACCCAGAGCAGACCGCTAAGCACGCGGCTAATATGGCCGCATTTATTTTGAAAGAGTTTCAGAGCATCGCTTGGCTAAAAGCAGGCGCTCTTCATCATCTCAATCCCTCCCGAGTGCCAGAGAGAGAGAGAAAGTCTGGCTCAAACCGAAGAAGGAAATCCACAGCCGCAGATTTCCCAGACCCATGTGGATTTATACACGCTTTATATCCCCGCTGTTCTGGCAGCGTTCCTGCACAAATAAAGACAGAGGGGAGGGGTGTGCGACGGCAACTTTCCATGATGGCATGACAGAGCAATGTGTGGCTTTGAGAGCCATCACTGCAGCTCACTCAGTGGTTGTTACCACGAGCTACAAGCACTACACCTTTCTCTTATTAGTCTCACGTTAGAAATGGGACGTCCAGCTAACATTTTAATTTAAACGACAAACAAGTAGCAGGCTTTACGGCTGGAAGCAGTCTGCCTCTGTGATGTTTGCCCAGAGATTTGTGCTGGCACCGGAGCTGAAGTTTGCACACTATGATAACATTGGCTTCCAATATGCAAACGACTTCCAAATTTCCAGACGAATCTGTAGACGCTCCTGATTTGTGTGCATTATAATTAATAGTATTTACAACTGGATTAGCGTTTATCAGGAAATGTACATTATAACGACATACACAGTGTTGTATCTGGTTAAGGCCAGCATGCGGTCCGCTTTCTTTTAGCATCATTTTCAGTTTCAGGACTTTTCAGTGTGCGAGTTTTCATGTGGTGATTGCAATTAAAAAGAAAAAATAAAGATAAATCTCCTTATGCTTGAATATCAGATAACTGCTAATCAGTTAATCCTGTTTATTTGTTATACGGATCAGTATTTTATTGCAGTATTTGTTTTTCTGTTCAGTCCATCTGTCGTCAGATATACAGATTAGCAAACATCCGTTTCTGTCTAAGTTCGTCAGCATGCTCGGTGATGTGTGTATGAGTGTGTGAATCCTACCTGAGGCTGTGGAAGCGAGGCCGTGGCAGTGAGGTCCAGCCTGCGCCGGTGGGCTTATTTTTTACGTCCTCGCTCCGGTTCTCACACTGCTTCAGCGGCTGACAATGGGCTCTGGGAGTTTTGTTCAGGATGTCTGAGAGTTTATGAGTGAAAGAACGCAGAGGGGAGGAGAAATCGAGGGGATGATGGCAAAACAGAGATACGTAGGAGGGGTCTGAGCTCTCATCTCACACTTGTTTTCTAAGGCCTGTTATGTTTTTTTTTTCTCTCTCTCTGAGCTCAAAGTAGGTTTGAAATTAATTTCTCCATAAAAGGAGCAGGGCAACCGATTTCTCTGAAGCTAAAAACAGTCACCCAGAATCTCTCTGTTTCATCTTCACTCTCATCAGAAGTGATCAGTTAGAGAACCGAGAGGTTGGTTTTGCATGTTTTGCTGATTGTTATGAACAGCAAGGGCTGAAAATCTCTAGAGGCCTGATGCATCAATTTAGCACATGATGTGGCTCTATCAGCTGCTGATTCTTTATACATGTGTGTGTTTTATTTTTATACCATATTTTTATGTTTTTCCAGAATGACATCTCAAAAAAAAAAAACCATCATGGAAATACCTAGGCTTTGTGTATTTCTATAGTGTTTAGGAAACTGTCTGCTAAACCCCAGATAGTAAGAGATTTAATACAGATTTACTTTGCACCTCTGTTTTGTTTGGCCTTTATTCATCTGTTGGTATTATTATTTTTCCATCCATTATGTTGTGAATTCGTTCTAGCATGGCTGGTTAACTCAAAGATTCATTTTTATTCATGAATAAAATCTTCCCATGAATCCCTTCACGAACCGTTTATTTCCTAACTGCATACAGGAGTTTCTCATTGTCTGTTCCCCTACAGGAGGATTAGCCTAAGTATTCGATTGATGATGTAGCCAGAGAAGTGTGTGTTTTGGATGACCTCTTCCGCCGACCTTGTCCAGCCACCTTTATCCTATTCTTGACCTTTGGCTTCCGGAGACTCGATTCAGAACCTTTGCAGGGGTTCTCCTGGGAATGTTGGCACAGAGTTTTTCATAAGCACCAGAGATAAAAACAGCTCTGAGCTTCCTCTTCCTTATAAGGAGCTTGGCACTTTCCAGCAGAGCGAGTTCCAAGAGTGCATTTTTAACCGGAGAGAAGGGTGATCAGGACACCGCTGTGGCATGTGCTGGCTGTGCTTCCCCTGGATGAGACAGCAGGGTTGTTGGCACAGGTTAAAGCCCCCGCAGCTGAATCCCAGGTACTCAGAGACAAGCATACGTACTTGTGCACTGAATTCCCCCTGCATCGGTTGTGCGCAGAGAGCCACCGGTGAATGGAAGTCAGAGGCACGTCATCCGAGCAGGATGTTTTAATCCTTTGAGCCGTGGGTTGGCTAAACCATGTCCGCCTCTTGTCCAGCATGACCTCCAGCAGCTCGGCTGCACCGTCCCTCATGGTCAAGTTCTTATTGTTCATTATCATGCCTTGCAAGCCGAGTGTCATTTGCGCCCGCCATTATACCCCCACCCTCTTTTTCCTGATGGAAAACATGAAGGACCACCGGCGCCGTTTAACTATGCCAGACTAATGGATGGCATGGCATACGGAGTCCCTCATTAACATGGAGGCTCGTTGGAAGGATGGCTGTTAGAGTTGACCTTGTTTAGACCGTTCCCTTTGTTTATGGACTGTTTACTGCTAGTCACGACTGGTTTGTGCATTCACAAGGACCAGCCTTGCCCTTTGGCTAGTTTTGATGGTATGCCTGCTTATTAGCAGCAATACGTCTAAGTCGCAGCTCTTCACTTAGCTTAGTCCACAGAGCTGCTCTGTGCCTCACCTGTCATCATGTATCTCATAGCAAGGTCATCTCAGGATATCCAGAGCTATTTTTTTGTATGCCTGTGTATACTTGTGTATCTTGGAACATTTCAATTTTGCAGTTCTGTTGCTGGGAGTAAAAACTTTCTGGTTCATTTAGTGAACTCCAAGTTATTGATTTTTTTGATTCCAGGACCTGTTCATTTGCTCATTAGTTGGAGTTAGAGTAAGGATTTTCTCTTCAAGTCCTTGGCCCCCTGCCCAACACACCTAATTATTCAGATGAAGAGCTTGAGTAACTCGAATAATGCGAAGAATTATGTTTCTACATTGCCCTTTCAAAAGACTTTCTTGTGCTTTCTTGCTGCTTCACCACTTCCTGTTTATAAAGCTACACAGATAGGCACGGAGTCATTTTAGCCAAACATTTTAAAGATGTAGCTTATCCCTGATGGCACTGGGGCAGCCACAAGATAATTACCCAGATGCCTGCCTCTTACTGTAATTGAATGAATTAAAATGCTGCCTAGTTAAGGTATTTTTAAGGTTAGTAGAACGTTTTCTACACATTGCCGTTCTGGAAACGTTTTGTTATTAGAACCTCAATATTTTTTGGGTGAACCAAGAGCAATTTCTTTCTGGTAGAAGTTTCTAGAATATTGTAGGTGTTTTGTTTTTGCAACATTAGAGTCTAATCACTTTAGAACCTGTTGAATCTCCAGTAGCTGGACAATTGGTGCTAGATGTGGAGATTCTGTTAAGGTTTCTCAGGTAGCAAGAGGCAGAGAGAGAGACGTCTTGCTGTCTGCAGCTTTGATAAAACTGGTAGCTGATGTAAGTAAATTGCAAACTCCGACTTTTCAAAATAGACCAGATAAAGATATGAAGAAAGTTTACCAAATGATAAGACCGACGATGTTAGTAGTATGTTTACCACACAAGCTGTAGCTTTATAGAAAGCAGATAAATAGCAGCTTTAGATCTTTTACATCCTGAACAATTTCCATCCTCCAAATTTAAACTCATGGTCATGAATAAAACATGAGTAGACTGCAACACCACCAAGTTAAACATTTCCTATCAGTCTCTCAGATCTGACACCCAGAGCTGATGCTCTCTCAGCTCACAGACGAGTGTGTGCCAGCAGCCTGTAGACACTCGAGGAGTGAGTGGCACCAGAGCTGATTGAGTTCACAGAATTGGCAGCAGATTAGCTGTGAGATCTGGCAGTAGACCTGCTTCGTAGTCAGGCTCTGAAGAAAGTTGATCAGACCTTCATTCCCTCAGAGCATTTGCTCTAGGGTTTATAACCTCCTGTACATGCTATTCAGCTCAGATAGTGGTGTTACAGAGGGGAAAAATGCTTTTACTGTCATGCTAGTGGTCAAATATAAAGCCCAAAACATGGTCCTGGTCAGCATCACTGTAGTGTAAGATATTTGTTTAGGTTTTGTGACAAAAAACAGCTAGGTTTGGAACTGATTGAATTGGCCGGAATTCTTTCGGAAGCAGACAGGATTGGACGGAATTATTTTGGGAGCAGCCAGGATCTGTTAGTGAGTTGGATTGGTCCAGATTCTTCTGGGAGCAGGTGGGATTGGTTCGAATTCTTGCAGGAGCAGGCAGGATCTGTCAGAATTCCTTTTGGGAGTGGGTTGAACCGGTCTGAATTCTTTCAGGAGCAGGCAGGATTGGACAGAATTCATCCAGGAGGAGACAGGGTTGTTCAGAATTCTTTCGGGAGCAGGCAGGATTGGTATGAATTCTGTCCGGAACAGGTGGGATTGATCCAGATTCTTTTGGGATTGGTCAGGAAAAAAATTTCTTATTTTGACAGTGGTTTGGATTGGGTAGATTTATTTTGGGTGTGGGAGGGATTGGTCAGAGTTCTGTCTGGAGTGGGCCGTACTGGTTGGAGTTCCACACAGTGGCAGGCAGGATTGGTTATAATTAATTTTAGAGCAGGTGGTGTTAGTTGGAATTCTAATGGGAGTGTGTGGGTTTAAGTCAGGATTCTTTTGGGGAACGAGCGGGATTGGTCAAGAATTTGTTCTGGAGAGGGCCGTATTGTTTAGAATTCTTTCTCAAGAGCACATGATTGGACAGTATTCTATCTGGAAAGGGCGACTTTGGTTAGAATTGTTTCTGAAGAGGGCAGCTTCGGTTACACTTCTTTATGAAGTGGGCCTGATTGGACAATGTTCCTTCTGGAGAGGGCCACATTGGTTGGAATTATTTCTGGAGAGGGTGTGATTGGTCAGGATTCTTTTGGGAGTTGTTGGGATCGGGATTCAGAAAGACATTTCTGCTATAGAGACTGACTTAATCGGCTGCTTTATGACATTTAAACCAACCTTCTACCTCGGTATTGTTTCAGCCTGAGCGGATTTGATCCGTCAGCTTAAATATACGTCTAGTTCAAGCTCGGCACATTAATGGCATGCCGTGTGGACCTCTGTGATCTCTGTGAACTTGGCTCAGAAGCCTTATTCTTATCTTTAACCCTGAGCTAAAACAGCTTATAATGGAAAGCGTGCTAAATGTGTGCATGGACGTGTGAAGTTTAGTGTCGTAAAGCTGCCATTTCACAGTAAGGAGGCCTTGAACTATTTTTAGCTCCACATTCGTTGTATCAGGTGCGTGATTAGATTTGCTGTGTGATGTGTGTGTGCGCGCTCTTCTTTAGGGAATCTGAATCGGGATTCGTGACCCATCCCATTGGAAGGCTTGGCATTTAGGATTTTTTACTGCAGCCTGATGTAATGAATGGGTTTCAGCTCCCCAGCAGCTGCCACTGGTTCTGATTGTCTGTCTCTCCATAAGTGCCGCTAACAGACAGATAACCAGACTTGCATGTATTACCGTGCCTATTTCCAATGAGATTTCTGAGTTCCTATGTGTTTTCAAAAAGAAAGTCACTTTTTTGAAATTAGCTTTGGCATTATATGTTGACGCTCAGCAGCTATTTATGGTGTGTTAGATTCATCTTGGCTGTGGGAAGTCTGAGCTTGAAATGACATAGATGTGTCACAAAGATTGATTGCCTCCAGGAAAGTTCATTTAGCGTTAGCTCTGTCTGACCACCAAACATTCATGAACTCGCATCGAAGTAGCCAGCTAGCATTAGTGATCATCTTTAAAGATTTGAATGAATTTAGGGTCAGTGTGTTATAGATTAAAGCAGGTGATATATCTGTATGATGATTTGATTTAAAAACAAACACTACTATAAACTCCGTTAAAAGGAGAGGAGCCATGTTCATCTGATGTCATGTGCTGAACCCAGGCTTGAAGGTTGAGAACTTTGTCCAGTTTGCCGACTTGCTGTATCTTGGAGGATCCAAGCTACATGATTTAACTGCCCTTTCAAGATTCAACTCTTTGACTAATCACAGACTAATACTTGGATTACATAAATGCTGTTTCACATAAAAACACCCAGATAAAACTCTGGTAAATAAATATTTATGATTTTGGAGAACTGATTGACTTCTGTGGAGGATAGTATGTACAGAAGATGTAAAATCCACTAGTCTTACTAAACATCTAGCTAAGAGAGAGAAATGAAACTCTATTTAACTCACTAATGTGACACAGCCCAATTAAATATTAAGACAATCCTGCAGCGCCCTGCTTTGTCAATCCTGCTATTATAGTATAAGTGCTTATATTATACATTTTAATTCCTTGTGAGCTCTTTAAAGTTTCTTCATCAGATAGATTAAGCATTACAGCGTTATTCCAAAGATGGAGAATGGTTGGTTTTTTATTCTTTGCCATTTTTGTCATAGTTATTTTTAAATTCTGCATCATAACACCAGCTCCCAAACCGAAGGATCCAGACTGAGGATCACAGTGTTGTCCTACGTGGTAACATGAGACCTCCAGAATGGCAGCGAGTCCTTTGCTCAGCTGTTAGGGGATAACATATCTGCTCCTGCTCCCTCCTCTCAACACGGTTCACACAAGGCTCCAGTTATTTCCAACATGGCGGGAACACCATACCACTAACCTTCACCACATCAATCTTTCATCTACTGTAGTGTTTGTCCATCACTCAAGCATAAACAATTATATACACCATTTCTGTCTGTTTCTAGAAATGTATGTTTTAATGTACAGGCACATTTTCTGTTCTGCTCCCACCTTTGACTTTGACTTTTGACTCTGTAATGAAAAATGGTGCAGAAGTAAGGATGGATGGATAGATAGATGAAAGGCAATACAAATAGTTATTTTTAAATGAGTTAATAATTTTATTTAGATCTAGATAGACAAAAAAGGCAATAAAAAATCTGTTTTTAAATGAATTTTTTTTAGATTTACATAGATAAAGGCAATAAAATCTATTTTTATTTTTAAATTAATTAATATTTTTTTAGATCTAGATAGATAAAAAGGCAATAAAAATCTATATTGAAATTAATGAATAAAATTTTTCTTTTAGATCTAAAAATGCAATAAAATAAAAACTGTTTTTAAATTAATTACATTTTTTTATATTTTAGATCTAGGTAGATAAAAAGGCAATAAAAAATCTGTTAATTATTAGAAATTTTATATATATATATATATATATATATATATATATAGATATATATATATATATATATATATATATATATATAGTGCATAAATATTATTAATATATTAATATTTCGGTGTACACAGGGTGTGGAGCGTGTATCTAATTGTTATTATTGTCACGTTGTTGTGTAGATGCTGGGTGGAGCTCCTCTGCCCGTGAACACGCTGGTGAAGATAAAGGAAGGGCTGCTGAGACAGCGGGAGCTGGAGATCGACAGGTGAGCAATGATCTATAACCTGTGTTAACTGGCCTTGGTGAAATGTCAGGAGAACATTCGTCTGCACCCTACATCACAGCCCTGTGTGGGAGCATGTTAGCATGAATACAGATGACGCTAGAGCATCTGGCACAATGGATTCGCTAATTTCACTTTACATTCCAACCTCGTCTCCTTACCCAAAAAGATCTGGGATAGCGAATTGGGCTGTCAGGTTTCCTCACCTGTGTGTGTGTGTGTGTGAGGGAGAGAGAGCGACAGCGTGTCGATGTGCTAGCGTGTGTGGTGAGGAATGTGTGCTCCTGATTGCTGGGTGACCTTCAGCTCACTGGCACACACAAACACAGGTCTGTCTTACTATCCTCGAGAGGACGTTTCACTGAAAAACAAAAAAACGATTAACACAGCAAATTAATTCTGCACTACACCTAAACTTAATCCAAATCTTAACCTCGGGATCCAAAAGGAAACATTATGGTTAGCTTGTTTGTTTTTGAATGAGATCAGTTTTCCTCAAAGAAGCTAAAGGTCAAAACTGTCAAATCTTATCATTTTCAGTTCATTTTATCTATTTGGTCTCCATCCTGATATCAGTACATGTTTTCACACATAGACACAGTGGGTTCAGCTCACCAACTGTCATCGTCACACAACACGCACACACGCACACACACTCCGTATTAAGACCTCAGTATTGTCGCACAGCCATTTTTGAAAGTTACGTCCACAGTGCTCTCAGAACCTTTTCACCGTTTTATCTTTAGAGCCTCATATTTTGCTGAAAGCTAGAACAAGTCAGAAGGGAAATGAGAGAATTTTATCTTTTCGAAATAAATGCCTGGAGGTCATTACAGCGCAGTATATACACTCTATATAAGAGTGAATGAGAAGGTAGTGCTGCTACTTTATTTAATAAACTCGAGGAATGTTCACGCTTTCCATCATACACACACACAGCCTTCAGACAATATTTAACCTGGATGCATACAATGCCATACAGCAGCTTGCATAAGTATGTACACCCTTTTTTCACATTTTGGAACCTGGAACTGAAAGGAACTTTGTAGGATTTTAGGACACAAATCTACACTAAGCAATGCTATCATATTGTCTGTAATATAATTATCTGTGTGACATTTCTAAATTTGTTCTGCAGTATCTGAAGTCACATAATTAGTTGGATGGAGTGGACATGTGCGCAGTGAAAGTGTCATATGATCCCGGTATAAATACACCTGTTCCCGGAAGAACCCAGAGTTTCTTAGAAAACCCAAACAATCATCATGATGATGATCGAAACAACTGGTCAAGTACCACATGGGCAATAAATAACTGTGCTGTATGTTAAAACTAAGAGACATTTTGGATTTACTCAAGCACTGACCATGTCCAAAAGGTCATGTGACCTGAATGATGTGTGACTTTATAACAACTATGTACCAACACCCCCCCCAGTCCACCCCCCACATGTTTGTATGACACACATGCTTGATTTGAAACAAATCAGATATGTTATTGCTTAAAACTCCACTGAAATCCCGACCAGTAAACACAAAGCTATAGTGCTTGGCGACTGAGGAGGATTGAAGAACCTGAACGCTATTTTTATTTGTGTTTATTTATTTAGTTTATTTACACAAAGCTATAGTGCTTGGCGACTGAGGAGGATTGAAGAACCTGAACGCTATTTTTATTTGTGTTTATTTATTTAGTTTATTTACACAAAGCTATAGTGCTTGGCGACTGAGGAGGATTGAAGAACCTGAACGCTATTTTTATTTGTGTTTATTTATTTAGTTTATTTACACAAAGCTATAGTGCTTGGCGACTGAGGAGGATTGAAGAACCTGAACACTATTTTTATGTGTGTTTATTTATTTAAGTTCTGTCACTGTTGCACTAAAACAGGTAGGACTCTTGCACTTTAGCTATTTATTTAAGCTCTCTGAAATAAAACAGATGATGTCTTAAATCTGGTTTTCTACATTGTGCTGTTCAGCTCAGTGTCGTAGTTTAGCATTAAGTCCTGCATGACTCGTGTGTTATTAAATTAGTTTCGTATTTCTTCCCTGAATAGACTGCTAATGAATCTCCTGCCACCTGCTGGATAGATTTCAAACTGCAGTTACAAACATAGTTAAAATTATTTTGAATTGTAAAGGAGCACTATCGAGTTTCTTGCTCTTCGATCGTCTCTCACTTACAAAGACGTTCATCCCCAGCACAAGCCGTTATTTTTGATTCACTCCACTTTCCCTCTTTTTTGCTGGTTCACTGTGTGACTCTGCATCATCGGATAATCATCAAGACAAGAGTCTCTTTCCCAGTAGTGTATTCACTTCTGTTCACGCTTCTGTTCACACATCAGTTCTTTATCCTTCCCATTACATGTAAAAGTGAGTTTTGATGCACTATGATATCAGGACAGTGATCTTTATGTCCGTTGTTGATATGCGGTCATTAATGGAGCCTGAATAGCAAAATAATTAATAGTCGCAGACCTGATATGTGTGTTCATTTATGTTTTTGTTTTGTTTTTTTCCCACAGGCAAAAGCAACAGATCCTCCAGCTCCACGCCAGAATCAGGGAAAACGAGTTAAGGGCACAGCAGGTCCTCCAGAACCAGAGAGGGCGCAGTGACGACACATACGTACTGAAGTCAAAGGTACATTATGCGTGGAAATATGATACATCAACTTCTGATCTGTTACGGTGTTACGTCTATAGGTTAAGTCTTGGTATTTCCTCCTCAGGAGAGCCCGATGGACAGCCCCGCGTCGTCTCTACACAGTCCTCAGCCTCCACTCTGCTGCGAGAACGGAGAGCTGGCACGCAGACTGACCTCATCCGAGCTCGAAGTCAGCCACCTCAAACAGTTCCTCAAGCAGAACACCCAGAAATACACAGAAGACATCAAGAAGCTGGAGGAGAAGGTGTGCTGTGTTGTCGACTTAGAACCAGTGTGTCAGTAAAACACGTGGGGGTGTGCTGTTGTAGGAAATGAATCAACAGCAGGACGGTGTGATGCAGCTGATACAAACAGTTACACCCCTTACACTTCATACCACAGCAATTTCACATGAGTTATGACTTTGAATTTGTATCCCGTGGACTATTGTTGATGCACACACCAAGGAAAGATCCCATGGTGTCACCATTAAAAAATTTTAAATCAATATTACTCCAAAATATTGTTGCTTTTAGCTTTATAATACCTAATTTTAATTAAAAACTCATGGCTGGAATTCTTTTATCAAACAAGACAACCTTGATTTGTTTATCAATTCTGAGATTAAACAAAGTGTCTGTGTGTGTGTTGTGTGGTGTAGATGAAGACACGTGATCGCTACATCAGCAGTCTAAAGAAGAAATGTCAGCGAGAGCAGGAGCAGAATCAGGAAAAGCAGCAACGCATCGAGACTCTGGAGAAATACCTGGCAGATCTGCCCTCGCTGGACGAGGTGCACACGCAGGCTCAGCAGGTATACACACACACACACACATTCTTGTTTACTATTAATGCTGCTTAATCCAACAAGGAAGCCATTTTGCATTCACTTCCACTAACACAACTGTATAAGGAGTAAAATAATAACCGATCGCGAGACACAGTGATGTGGCACATCAGTACGGTGCACCTCGAGTGTCCACCATGACTTATTTATTTCAGCCGAACTCAGAAATGCAAAACACGCAGAACGTTTTTCCTGTTCAGATTATGTCGGTGTCACAGCATGAGTTATGAAGAAACTATGCTGTAGGCGGTGTTGATTAATAAATGCAGTAAATCTCTGGCATCACTCAGCTCACAAACAGGCTGACTGTAGACGCAGGCTCAGAGCGCTGGAACAAACACAAACACTTCATCTTCAGGCTCCTCTGAGAGAGCCTACAGTGGAGAGTACTGGTGTAGAGAAGGGGCGGCTGAGACAAAATAAAATATTCATTTACATGGTATTACATAATATTGCATTGTATTGTCATTACATATATTATCACATCACGTTATATTACATATCACAACATGATGACGTATTACATCATGTGACACGCTCTGTGTGCATTACATGGATTTACTGTGAGCCTGACCAGGGCAAAGTGGACTTTATAACTGAGAGAAATGCGTTTTTAATAAAATAAAAATGTATTTTCACCAGAAAATATTTATCTGTCTATATACACTACCAATCAAAAGTTTGGGATCACTTGCATATTTCAGCTACGGAGGAAGACTCCATCAAGCCAATCCATCTTGTGGGAGATGCTCCAGGAAGCATGGGGTGAAATCTCTTCAGATTATCTTGAAAAACTGACCGCTAGAATGCCCAGGCTGTAATTGCTGCAAAAGGTCTGCAAACGCCTTGAAGCCTGAAGAAAACATTCATCATTTCCATCAAAATCATTATTTCTAACTCTGACATGTCAGCATGTCCTGTTCTTTTGCTATATTTTCTATTCAGACTAATTTCGTGTGTGTTTCCTTGGAAAACAATACAATTTTTGAGTGATCCCAAACTTTTGAGCGGTAGTGAATATTATTTAAATGTGGACAATGTTTGGATAGTGACTGGAGCCAGATGGTTTTTTTTTCCCCTGAATTTCGTATCCCAAATAATGATTTTATTACAATTATCATTATATTCCAGACATTTCCAGCATGTTTTTGATAACTCTGATAATGGTGGGTTGTGGTTTCTGCCTCTGTCCCTCTTTATGCAGTGTGTAGGTTCTTAGAAAGGTCAGATTTTTGTATATATTTTTTTTAAACACTTTGAATACACACACACACACACCAGTTACAGAAACTTGTGCTGCGCTCGTACACTCTGAGCCTCGAGCCCTGATCTTCATACAGTACGTGTTCCAGCATGTCTTAACCTAAACCCTCTACTATTAATCCCTAATCCAATTCAAGCAGTGAGTTTAGTTGATTAAAGTGTAATGAACACATTTGTGTATCAACAACGCCGGTTCCAGAGCGCCTGTCCCCCGCAGCCATGCTAACACGCCCGTAAAAGAGCCTTTAATGTGACAACAAGCTCGCTTTTATTGTTTATGAACAAGCTGCTCACACTTGATTAAATCCACATCATTGTCGGCTGTAGCGCGTGCAAGCTGAGAGGAATTAACGTTCCTGCTGAAAACCAGCGCTCAGTGACAGGCTGATTTTACCTGTACAGACACCCAGGCTCTCGGACATTACAGCAGCTGATTAGACCACGCTAATTGGCTTAACAGGATGTGCACCATGACATGTTTCTGTAGACCATAAAACCGAGCCAGCAGGGGGCAGTAAAAACAGTGATGTGACTGATGAGCTGCAGGCTGACAGGTTCAAGATTTCTACAGAACCAGTGAGACTTTATTCATTTTATAACCCGTGTGGTAAAAGAAAAATGAATCTTTCTGACCACACTGACCAGACTAGCTCAGTCAAACCAGTTCTTTATACTGAATGATCGCAGAGATGAGGTTTATTGTAGTCAGTGCTAAATACAAGTTATGAGATGAACCTTCAGGTTTAAAGCTCAGTGCTTGTTATGTCCATGTTTCTCATCACACGTGATCACCTCAGCCGAATTCAACAAGTCGCAACACTCTGCCTATTTCTCTAGCTGGAAGGTTTGGGCCTTTTCTAGACACCTCTACTTTTATTTTACATTTCCCATTATAATTCAACTTTAATATGAAACATAAAAAAACAGGTGTCTATTATTGTATTTTCTAACATATTTTTTATCCCCATCATATTTTTTTAAAATGTTATTTATCCCTATCATATTTAAAAAAAAATATTTATCCCCATCATATTTTTTCACATTTTTTTTTTATCCCTATCATATTTTTAACATATTATTTATCCCCATAATATTTTTTTTTTATCCCCATCATATCTTTTAACACATTTTTTTAACATTTTTTTATTCCTATATATATATAGGAATAAATACATCCCAAATATATATAAATATATCCCAATATATCTGTCTGTTTCTCTATCAGTCTATCTAGCTGTGTCTCTATCTGTCTCTCTAACTGTCTGTCTGTCTGTCTATATATCTGTCTAAATGTTTATCTATCTATCTATATGTATATCTATCTGCCTCTCTGTCTGTCTATATATCTGTCTAAATGTTTATCTATCTATCTATCTGATGTTCATTATATATAAATATATAAAAACTAAAGAAGTGAGTGAAAAAGGACAGTCTCTCGCTTCACTAAACCCCGACAGAGCTGATAAAACTGACTGATCTTTATATACCTCATACCTCCACCTTTAATAAAATCATCAGCACTTGCTGCTGAGGTAAATTTCCCAGTTGTCCCATAACGTAGCTAGCTGGCTAACATGGCGATGAGGCAGCATCAGAGATGTGTTGCAGTGCTGCTTGAAATACCACTGTGGATTATCAGTGTGAATGAAAATGACTCTTCCTCCAGACACAACACCACTGATCCTCTACTTCCTGCTCAAAATGGCTACGATTACACAGTGTGGTCAGATGAAATGCAAGGACACACACTGACCAGCCTTTCCCTTTGTATGTTTGTGTAATTATTTTTGTGTGTGTCTTTCAGCTGGAGGAGGTGCAGGCGAAAGCGCAGACGCTGCAGGACACAGTGGCACAGCTGGAGAGGAACTTGGAGGAGAACCGAACTCGAATCCAGGAGAAAGATGCACTCATCGAGAGACAGGCCAAGAGGGAGACAGAGCTAGTGGCTGCCGTGCAGAGGTGTGTGTGTGTGTGTATGAACTTTACCTTCATTAGTTTTTCATTTTGGGGCTAATATTAACAAAAGATCTTTAATGACCAAGATGTGTATCAGCAATCAAAGCAAGAAGCTAAATTAAATATTAAAGATTATTATTAGTCCCTGATGTACTGCAAATGAGATCCCTCATGGGATCAATAAAGTCTGTCTGTCTATCTATCTATCTATCTATCTATCTATGCCTATCTATTTACCTACCTCTGTCTGTCTATCTACCTACCCACCCACCTACCTCTTTCTGTCTGTCTGTCTGTCTATCGGTTTATTTGTTGCATTACACGAGTCAGATGTTAACAGTCTCTCTCTCTCTGATCTGTCCACAGTTTGCAGGAGAAGGTGGAGAAGTGTCTGGAGGACGGAGTGCGCTTGCCCATGATGGACCTGAAGCAGCTGGAAAGGGAGAACGCACGTCTCCTGGAACAGCAGTCTCACAACAGCACGGTATCTAATCTCACACAGCACACACTGGAACATAACACAAAGTAGGGTTTTTGTTCGTTTGTTCTTTTAAAGCAAACTCTTTTACCGCTGTTATTTCACGGGTCTTGCCGGGTCTCAGCCGATCTGTTGTTCATGCTGTTCGAGTCCACTGCACCTGCACAGCTGAATGTTTTTCCCTTACACATGAAGTGCACCTAACAGCCCACACACTCACACACTCCTCTTTTAGGCTGTAGGTAATTGCTCAGGCTGACGATGTTTTCTGTTTTCAGCTGATCGACAGCCAGAAGCAGCAGATCGACAGACTCACCCTGGAGTTAACGGTAAGCAGCTCGAACTCTGTGAACTCTCTATTCACAGGTACAGTGTGTGTGTGTAAAAGTGTAGAACTAGATGTAGGTTTGCATTATTATGTTTTTATGCAAATGTTGAAATTGCACACACAATAATCCTGCAAAAGCAGGGTCTCTTCAAAAATATCGTTTCAGTATGAGTAAGATGGAACAGCTGGTGTTTTGAGACACTGTAAGAAGGAGAGATGAGTTTTTTAGATGAATAACACCGTATAGTGTGTCATCATCTTACTCCATGATTGTTTTTGGCCGCCTTTTCTTTTCATTTTATAGAAAACATGAAAATGTAACATTAATATTAGAGAGATTCTGTCAGTGTTTGTTTTTTTTTTTTCAACCAGCAAAGAGGAACTGTGATTTATAGTTGTGTTTTTTTTTTTTGTTATAAGCTTTGAAAGAGAGAGACTGAGAGAGAGGGAGGGTGTGGAGGTTAGACACAGACAGACACAGAGAGTGAGAGATGGGGGGAGAGAGAAAGACAGAGAGAGGGAGTGTGTGGGGGTTAGACACAGACAGAGAGAGAGGTGCAGAGAGACAAAGAGAGTGTGTGGGGGTTAGACACAGACACAGAGGGAGGGAGAGAGACAGAGGGAGTGTGTGGGGATTAGACACAGACAGAGAGAGAGAGAGAGAGAAAGAGACACAGACAGAGTGAGAGATGGGGGGAGAGAGAAAGACAGAGAGAGGGAGTGTGTGGGGGTTAGACAGAGACAGAGAGTGAGAGATGGGGGGAGAGAGAAAGACAGAGAGAGGGAGTGTGTGGGGGTTAGACACAGACAGAGAGTGAGGTGCAGAGAGACAAAGATACACAGACAAAGAGGGAGATGCAGAGAGACAAAGATACACAGACAAAGAGGGAGATGCAGAGAGACAAAGCTACACAGACAGAGAGGGAGGGGGAGAGGAGAGAAAGAGGGAGATGCAGAGAGACAAAGATACACAGACAAAGAGGGAGATGCAGAGAGACAAAGCTACACAGACAGAGAGGGAGGGGGAGAGGAGAGAAAGAGGGAGATGCAGAGAGACAAAGCTACACAGACAGAGAGGGAGGGGGAGAGGAGAGAAAGAGGGAGATGCAGAGAGACAAAGATACACAGACAGAGAGGGAGGGGGAGAGGAGAGAAAGAGGGAGATGCAGAGAGACAAAGATACACAGACAGAGAGGGAGGGGGAGAGGAGAGAAAGAGGGAGATGCAGAGAGACAAAGATACACAGACAGAGAGGGAGGGGGAGAGGAGAGAAAGAGGGAGATGCAGAGAGACAAAGATACACAGACAGAGAGGGAGGGGGAGAGGAGAGAAAGAGGGAGATGCAGAGAGACAAAGATACACAGACAGAGAGGGAGGGGGAGAGGAGAGAAAGAGGGAGATGCAGAGAGACAGCTGCTATAAAGTAAGTGATGATGTGTTTTGGGAGTGCGCCATAACATTAAACATAAATGTGTAACGAGTTGATCGTTAATATATTTTAATCATGGAGAAAATCACTGCTGTACAAGACGAATAAAAGACTTTAGAAAAAACCCTTGGAAACATGCCACTGTAGAACATGAATCAGTGATGGTGTAATGTGATGTAGACCAAGATGAAGCAAAGTTGATTAGGCTGATGATGTAGTACTGCTGTTATCTAATGGCTTTTAATGCTAAAACCATACGCTCGATATGTACACGTACAATTAGGACCTTTTCTGCAAGTTTGTCATTTATTTAGATTTTTCAGTGCAACAAGAGGTGATAAACACTCCTGCAATTTCCATCGTGCCATAATAACACGGACCTCACAGAGCTGGTGAAAGCCAAGCGCCTCGTGAAGGACTGGCAGTAATCAGCGTGAGGAAGCAGAGCATAGGTGGAGAGGAGCCGCTGGAGTGTGCTCTGTGAAATTAATATCCCCTCTCTCTCTCTCTCTCTCAGGCACTGGAGAAGAGGCTGCAGAAGGAAAGAGCCATCACACAGGAGCTCCATAAGCAGCTCGTAGAGAGAGAAGAGGACCTGAAGACGTTGTCCAAGAGTGTCCAGCAGGTACAGCAGGGTCCTGACCTAACTGTCTACAGAACATCTCTGTCTAAGCGTGCTTTCACCCTCCTGTATCGTTTCATTCATCTGCACTTCATTTTGGTTTAGTTTGAGAGGAGCGAACAGATAACATAACATAACAGTTTTCTTTGTTTCATCAGTCCAAATCTCTAGCGTTGTGCCGTGCAGCTCACATCTAGCCAAAAAACCTGCAACCTCAAACACACAGCATGTTTGATTTACTTCCTGCTGCTGATTCAGAGTCAAATCACGCAAGAAACCTCACTCAGACCGATTGCTGTGCTCTCGCCTGCCTTAAAGAGCATCACGCAGATGGAGAACACACACGGGCTCATACTTCATTCAAACAGACTAAACTAAACACTAAATATTTCATAGAAGGTCTGCTTCTTAAGACAAGTTCTAGCCTTCTGCAGACATAACCGGATAGTCAGACTCGGAGGTGAGGGTTAGTCTTTTATCTGTGTAATTGGTGGTGGTTAGTTGACGGTCTCCTCACATTCTCTCCCTGCCAGTGAAAGCATCCCAGATCAAAGCCGCAGCTCTTCATCACGCCGAAACCCCCGAAACACTTCGGCTCTCAGAAATGATCACGCAGTCTGTCGTTCTCCATGAAATGGAGCTGAACTTCAGTGCTAGTTTGTAACTCGCTGTCTGAGTCTGTCTAAAAACATTTGAGCTAACGTGAAAAAAAAAAAAGCATCGAAAACAGTAGTGGTCTATTTCAGTATCACAGCAAACACACACACACACAGCTGGGAGTATCATCTCACACTCGCCACATCTCAGCAGATGTGACAGTCGCACTTCATCATCCCAAAATAACACACTCCAACAGCCCACCGTCAGCAGATCCATCACACAGATATCTTCAGATAGATTTGTATCTAAATATTTAACTAAAAGAAATTGTTCTAAATTTAAAACAAGCCCGACCTTGGAGAGCTGCACTCATAAGTGTATATTGTTCACTTCAAAAGAAACTCGCTAAAGTACATACTGCTAACGTAAACCATTTGGATTTGTGTACATTTAAGATGTGCGTGTGTGTATTAATATGATCTGGTGCGTGTTTGTGTGTAGAAGCAGCAGCACGTGGAGAACGGCGCCGGGCTGCAGGAAGCCGGCTCTCTGCTAAAGGAAATGTCTCTGTGTCTGCTGGACCTCAAGGCTCTGTGCAGCATTCTCACCCAGAGAGCACAAGGCAAAGAACCCAACCTGGCACTGCTACTGGGCATCAAATGTGAGCAAGCGCTACCCCTACACTGTATAATCGCCCAAAAATCAGCTTTCAGATCAACCTCATGATATTTCAGGACATGAGAGAAATACTACTCAATTTCTGCCTGAAGAATCTTGACACACGATATCATGACAAGCACAAAAGCCATAGCACATACATGCTATAGGGAACATGCAACACATTTGAGCTTCAAAATTTACTGACAAACAAGACATCAGCAGAAACAGATGCAGTGGTTGACAAGTTCACTGGTAGTTTTGAAGAGTTTATTATGAAAAGGCTCATCTAAGATACAGAAGACAGAACCGTGATTGAGTGTCAGTGTAAGAATTCCTAGGACAAAACAAAGATGATCAGTAATAAGATGAGGTCACAAACAAATAGTAACATACATGTTGAATATCTTACTATAGAGTGGACTTAGGGCAATAAAATGTGTTTAAAAAAACCCAGCGCCACGTCACAGAGCAGGATAAATAGCGTTATACAGATCAGGCATAACATTATGACCACAGACAGATGTTAGTCAAGGACCAAATTGTGATGGCTAGACCACTGGATCAGAGCAGCTCTTGTGGGGTGTTCCCGGTCTGCAGTGGTCAGTATCTATCAAAAGTGGTCCAAGGAAGGAACAGGGGCATGGACGGTTCATTGATGCCCATGTGATCTGATCCAACAGACAAGCTACTGTTGCTCAAGTTAGTACTGGGGCTGTGTATTTTGACCCCACATCAGAACCAACACAAGGTGGTCATAATGTTATGCCTAGTCTGTGTGTTCCCCCAACTATGTAAGCAATAAAACCTCACCATCCCACTGCTCTACCTGCTCCATGAGTCTTTCCATGTTTTAAATGTGAAGTAAATCCTTTTTTTTCCTGGTTCCAGCGATGAGCTGCTCGTCCGAGGAGAGCGAGACGCCGCTGGTGGAGGACGGCCTGCGGGCCAAGCTGATGGAGGTTCGTCAGCTGAGGGAGGACATCGATGAGCTGCGCACCATCATCTCTGACCGCTACGCGCAGGACATGGGGGAGAACTGCGTGACGCAGTGAGCACCACCCCGGAAGGCCGAGCCGCTGCTCCACTCTCACCAACACAAAAGGGAAAAGAATAAATCCAGTCTGACTACTGAATGTTGGACCAAGCTGTGAATCGAGTTTACACCGTTCTTTGTAGCTCTGTGTTCATCTCCACTTCTGAGATCTTTTTATTGCGTATTTATTGGGACTACAGGAAAGGCCATTAGTCATTACGCTGCCGTATTTTCCAGACCTCTAAATTCGATCAGGCTCTACATCGCTTTATATTGCTAGCGTACAATAAATGGCGTGGCAATTTGGTGGTCACCATGACGACCAGATCATGAAAATCACTCCATGCATCGGCTGCATTTAAATAAGCGCACAAATTTAATGCCACTGCACAAAGGGCAAAAAAAAAAAAAAAAAAGTGGTCTCGTAATCCAGAAAATACGGAAAGCGAGCGAGGGGCAGTGAGGAGCTCACACTGCAGGTGTTCAGAAATCACAGCAATGCAAAAGGAGCTACACACACACACTGTGGAAAAGTGTGTGAAGTGGTTCATGCTGCTCCATCAAGTGCCTTGTGATGTTCCAGCGCGTTCGCTGATTGTTTTACGTCTCCAAAGCCCAAACCGTGACAGATCCTCAGTCTCACCCAAAGACGTTCATCTCCTCCATCGTGTGCTGCTGGTCGCGGGTCGACACTGAAGCAGATTGCTCTCATTTACACACACACACACACAGTGGTGGTCCAATGGTCTTCCATTTAGCACCTTGTATTTCAGTGTGACGAGCCTTTTATTTTTTTCCTCCATGTCATGTGTGGTGATGTTTTTCCCTTTTACTTGGAATCCATATTACTGATAATCCAGGTTCAGTGAAATCCTGGCAGGATAAACGAAACCTTGGAGAAAAACTGTTTGTCCCTCCTGCAGTAGATTTCTAGCCCTACACTAGTGTAAAGATCAGGAGCTGTGTAGAAACTTCTACGAGTTCCCAGAGTGACGCACATGAGATTTTATACTCGAGAGAATAGCAGAGTTGTGTTACAGTATATACTTTTACCTATAAACTACAATGCAAAAAGTTACAAAAAAAAAAATTAATTCTCAGGTATATAAACTGGACAGTGTTAAGACTCCGCCCTTAAGGTGAAACCGCTTGGCTCTCTCATTTCACAAAAGGGATTTTAACTCAACAGGAGCAGTCTCGTCGTACATAGGGATCATTTCCTTTTGTCCTCCGTTTCGACCCTGTATAGGAATATTTCTTATTCTCTGTAATATATTCGGAAAAAGAAGAAACGACGCTCGGTCATGACAACCTGCGCACAAACATTTGCTGGACAATGAATGTTTCCGGGGTATTTATTTATAAGTCGTTTCTTCTAATGTATCTAGCTAGCAATATTAGCTTTGTCGTATTGTTTGCATGTCATGGGGGTTTAGTGGGGCTCCAGATGGAGTTTGTGCAGGAACAAAAGAGGTCTCTGAAGCTGGTTGGACATATAAAATGCTATGCAACTTCATATTTACCAGCATAGAATTCAGCAGACATTGCTTTCCTGTGCCTTTATAAATCTATGCAGCAGAATTAAGTGCGTGTGTGTAAAAATCGGCATGATGAGTGAAGCCATAGCCACAAACAATGCAGATTTCTACTCAGGTTAAGAGATGAAAAACCTGATGTGTGTGCGCAGACGCAGAGGAAGGCAGACGCAGACGCGTGGTTGTCATGGCCGATTGTGCTCACACTGTGCTGGAGGCCGCTGGTTGGCTTTACCGCGCCACATCCACTCTCTCTTCGATCTAATCGGACTTTAAGCTTTTAGTTTTTCAGCTCGACTTTCCACATGCCAAAGCTCTATTTATGTACATTTACAGAAAGTATTGACTCGTATTTTTTCACGGAAAACACAAAAATGGACAAAAATATTTGCTTTCCATTTGTACAGAGAATAAAGAAAGTATTTTTCTATAAAATATTCTTGTGTTTATTTTGAAAGGGATTTCTTCCATTTTTATTTTTTACGAGAACTTTTACAAGTTGTTGGATGTTTTTATACTGTGGAGTGACGAGTGTGTTGATGCTGTAACTTTGAAGGGAAGCATTTCTACTCCATGTCTGGCTTTTAGGGAAGGGAATTTTTATTATAATTTGGAGCCCTTTCTGCTTTATATTCTGAGGGGGGAGAAAAAGGCTAGTTTTGGGAGAATGGGACATTATTTTGAAGATGAGGTATTTCTATATTATATGAACGACCGTTTTATTTTTTAATCAATTCAGGTTTAAAGTTAATATTTTATCCCTAATGAGAAGCCTGAGGCGACGATGGTGAGGAAGAAACATCGAGGCTCAGAAGGGAACCTCATCCTCAATTGGGTGACAACTGGACAGTAAATAATGTAAATGTTGCTTTCTACAACAGCAACCAAGGGCTCTTGAACTAATAGGTCAGTGTAGTTTCTGAGTTAGCCTTAACACTAAGTCCTTCCTGCTGAAAGCTGGACAGATGAAACAGCAGTTCTGTGACATTGTAATTGTTTTGCCTTGAGGTGTGGCATGTCTCTCAGCAGCTCCTAACACTACCATAAAGAAACACAAAACTAGACAAGGACATGGATCCTCCTGAAGCAAACCGTTTCTAGTGGCAATAAAGCAACAGCAGCAGGGGATGAAGTTGAAAGGGACTTTAATAGTCTCAGGACTATGGGGGATAAAAAATGAAAAAGAAAAAACAAAACAAAAAAAAAAAAGGACAAATCCATAAGTCCAGTGATTGAGACAAGAAAAAAAATATATCAAGTGGGTGAAAGATGTAATGAATACTGTGCTTAAAAAATAAATTAAAGGGGAAAAAAATGAAATAAAAAAAAATAAAAAAATAAAAATAAAAAAAATAAAAAAAGGAGAGGGGGCTTTCCCTGTTGGGGAGCGTAAAAAAAAATTAAAAAAGCTGACATGACCCGTACTAAAAATATTTACATCGTTTACAAAGTCCAGTGTCTGTGGTTCCACCCAACAGCTTGATCCATTAACCTATATTAAAATTCAGCCATAGTCCCACCCACCCCCCAAAAAAATGCAGGAGCCATAAAAAGTCTTTTTAAATAAATAGGAATAAAAATTCTAAGACTATAAAATGGACATGTGGTCCCCTAAAAACCTTTAAAATGAAATTCCACCTGAAGTCTGAGCCAGGTCATGGAGAGCCAGGCCCAAGGCCGGGCTGCCAGAGGTCTGCTGAGAGGACGTCGGTGCTGATGGCCAGTCGTGCGTGAACGTACTGCAACACCGTCTGTTTCACTCCCTCCATGTAGAGCTGCTCACCTGAGTGCAGGTACAGCCAGATCAGCCGACTGAGCTGAGCGCTCGCAGAGGCACCGTGTAAACTTCCTGTTCACAAACAACAATCACAACAACATGCTTACAGCAACAATTTACACAAACCCTGAGTGCAAACAAACTGCTCAGGGTTGACTTTAGCTTTCCACTGGAGTTCATGTAGCTAACGTAATGAAGGAGACTCACTGGTGTGGTTGAGTGGGACTTCCTGTCATCTACAGACCAATAAAACTTCACTGTGTAGCTGAATAACATAACCGAGGCAGCCATCTTAGACAACTGCAGTTTCGGGTATTTCTGCCCGCTAGGCTCCACCCCCAATAATGTAAAAGGCAAATGTGTATAAGCAGAACAGCGTATACAAAGCTGGAGGTTTCTGCTTCTTAGAAACCTGTTGAATAACTAGACATCAGCTACTTCAGCCTCATACACTATATTGCCAAAAGCTGTGGGACGTCTGCCTTTACATGCACATGAATGTAATATGGAGTTGGCTTTCCACAAGGTTTAGGAGTGTGTTTATGGGAATTTTTGACCATTCCTCTAGAAGCGCATTTGTGAGGTCAGACACTGATGTTGGACGAGAAGGTCTGGCTCACAGTCTCCGCTCTAATTCATCCCAAAGGTGTTCTATCAGGTTGAGGTCAGGACTCTGAAGTTTCTCCACACCAAACTCACTCATCCATGTCTTTATGGACCTTGCTTTGGTCACTGGTGTGCAGTCATGTTGGAACAGGAAGGGGTCATCCCCAAACTGTTCCCACAAAGTTGGGAGCATGAAATTGTCCAAAATGTCTTGGTATGAAGCTGAAGCATTCAGAGTTCCTTTCACTGGAACTAAGGGGCCGAGTCCAACCCCTGAAAAACAACACCTGAATTCAATGATTTAGAGGGGTGTCCCAAAACTTTTGCCAATATAGTTCAGCTGAGGTCCAAAATCAAGTAGCAATCAGACAAACCTCAACAGCCAAAACATGCTATAAATGTGTGTGTATTTTTACAAAAACAAAACCTGAAAGCATGAACGAACAGGACCTGGAGCATTACCTTCCTCTGTGAGCTGGTAAACAAGACAAATCACTCTCCAGCCTGCAGCCGTCTGATCAACTGACCATCGTGGCTGAGGGTCAGAGACGTGTGCAGCGGAACGTCATAAATCCTAATTAAGACTTCCCTGACGTCTCGTCACTGCCTCAGACATGATGAATGGCTCGTACACGGGCGAGGGCAAATGAGGGGAGATTTATTTATTCACTCATTTATTTATTTATTTATTTATTTGTGTTTCTACGCTTCACCTCCAGACCTGAACCAATCCCGGTCTCTCAGCAACCACCAGCTGAAAACTCAAAGCACAATTAGCACCGCGTCACACACCGTGTCCGGAGCAGCTGCGGCTCAGGAGCTAAACACTACAGACCTGACTAAAATGAACTCACTGAAAAGAATGAAAAGAGGATGAGCATTTAGCATGAGTATGTCCCCATTTTCAGCTTCATAAGCAACAGAAATATTCAGGCTAATATGGTGTGTGTGTGTATGTGTGTATGTAAGTAATATATATATATATATATATATATATATATAAATAAAAGCTTTCACTGCTTGGATTTTAACGCCAGTTCATTAGACAGAGAACCGTTTTTCGAGATATTAAAATGTCTGGCCAGATTTCTATCCAAGCAGCTGTGAGGGATTTGGAATCATTTAGTGCATGAATGTTTGTCTAGAAATTTCTGAGACCAGAGTCTACATTACATTTCTGGCATTTGGTGGACGTCATTATCCAGAGTGACTTACAATAGATCTCCTTTCATACAACTGAGCAATTAAGGGGTTGAGGGCCTTGTTCAGGGGCCCAGCAGTGGCAGCTTGGTAGACCTGGGATTCCATTAAGCGAACACATCCCACAGTTTACACAGACAGGGAAGCAAAAATTAAAAATCATTTCTCTCCAACTTTTTGTTTAAAAATGCTAAATCCTGCTTTAAAAATGTCTGTCTGGACATTCCCCCCAACAAAAAAAAAAAAAAAAAAAAAAAAAAAAAAAAAGAAAAATCCTTTGCAGCTAAATATGTACTCACTATCAGTACTGGTCAGTGTACACGGTTGTGTCTGTGGTCTGAAAAAATAAATCAGATTTTGTTCAGATGAAATCAACCCACTCTAAAATAAATAAATCCGATTTGTGTGAGAAAACATGAATCTACATCAGATTTTTTGTGATTCATGCTGCTCACAAACGAAAAGGAGGAGAGGGGAAAATAAATAAATAAACCACTACATTCCCTTTTTCCAGCAGTGTGAACATGGCTGACCCCTGCATCCCAACTGACCTACACTATCCATCCTAAAACTGTATCAGATCACAGAATGATGTATAAAGAAATAAATATCCCAAAGCTACCCATCCAGGAGATTTTCTAAGCATGGCTCCATGGACACTTTCAGGTGATGTAACACGCATTTTGCTTGATTTTGTGACTGCACATTAGACATAAAATGAGGTTCATGGTAAATTAAATCATAGTTATTATATAAAAATTTGTTTACAGTGAGCGTAACTAGGCAACAATATTCACATCCATTCCATGACATTTTAGTGCCCCCAGTACTTACATACCCTTAAGCTACACACTAAAATGTACGTACACACACAATATCTATACATCTACTTCCATCACTCTATATCCGTATATTACGGTGGCTGAGAAGTGCACAGTGTGGACAATTCGGACACAAGCGGAAAAGGTAGGTATAGTTTGCGAATGGAATTCTTACCTCTGATTGGACGAGACATCTGTCACTCAGGATATACAAGTAGTAGGAAATTATGTATCTAACTATTTCTTGTCCATGTGTAGAGTTCTGTGCTCACTTTAAAGTGTTTTTCATTCCCTAGTGCAACTTCAAATCTAAGAAAAATATATTTATTAGAAAATAGAATTCACAATCAATGCAGAATTGAGGAAGGATGTTCATATGGTGCGATTTTGGACATACTGATAGCGCATCATGGCATAAAGATTAGTATTACAGACCTGAAGAACGCAGGTATGTTTGGAAGACCAAACTATTCCAGACGAAAGGATGTAAGGAGCGCTATAAGAGCAGGTCTGTGTTCATACACACACCAATCCACTTTCTACTGCCAAAGCCTGCTGGACTTCCTGTATATCCTGAGTGACCGATGTCTCGTCCAATCAGCTGTAAGAATTCCATTCACAAACTCTACCTACCTTTTCCAGTTTGTCTAAATTGTGTTTTCTGATTTGTTATTGTGTTTGTACTCCTCGGTCAATATATTTATTTTTAAGGGCTAAAATGATCACCTGAAGGTCTGGGTTGCCTTCAGCAAGGACAGAAAGATCTTAAATGTCACATCACCACCACATGAGAAGATGCGACAGTGAAAGGCCACAACAGGTTACAAAACGCTTCATTACCAGACAAGGTGACGTTTTATTCCCGGATGTTCTTGTGACTGTTATAGTGATGACATGTGAATAGATAATTATACAGTACGAGGCGTTCAGCTCTCGGGCAAGTTTGGTAGATATTTTTAGAATCTTCCGAGCTGCTCTATAGTGTTAAACATCCTCCATTTCATTTCTCTATAATAAATCCAGCATCATGATAAAATCTAACAGTGTAACTGTGTCTGTGTCTGAGATCCTCCTGCTGGTGTGCAGAGCTCTGTGAACTTGCCTTGAGAGATCTTGGTGTCGAACTCCAGCAGGGTGAAGAGCTCATCAGGAAGCAGCTCTCTGAGCCAGGTGTTGTCCTCCAGGTAGATCCAGTCATGAAGCATCCTCTTCCTGCGCAGGAAACCCTGCACGTGCTGCAGGTACACGCTGTTACCAGACACCAGGTACAGTCTAAACAACAGAGAACATATGAATGTGCTTTAGCAATTCAACCAGAATACCATTTATAAATTTAAAAGCCATGCACGTCTCATCTCATGTCTCCATTTCTGGCTGAATTGTTGGTTTTGCTTTATTTTTCTTCCTAAACCTGCCCTTTAAAACCTATTTCTTGGTTTAATAAAATGCAATTTAAAGTACCATGAAGGACCACGAGAGTGAGCAACGGCATGTTCTTACTTCAGTAGACTCTAGACAAATGCATGGATATAAACAAGGGAAAACCTTTTAATGCAGTCTTAACATTTTAAGTTCAAAACTACCTTGTGAAAAGCGTTAAAGTGGGAATAAAAATAACGTCATATAGAGTTTAGAATAACTGACATGACCGCCGATTTTTTTTTTTTTTTTTGTTTGGACAGTTGGCATGGTCAGTTTTGTGCTCAAGTCTTTCAACAGGCTGAGAGCCAGAACTTCTCATGGTCCACCAGCCTGTCCTTCATCTCCCTTTTCAGCAGTAGATACACACCATTAGTGTCTTCATAAACCTGCCAGCAGATCACACCATGCCAAAGAGATCTGTGGCAAAATAGACGCTTCAAAATGTACATTAACTCTTTGGGAACGCCTCAAAATGTCCATACACACCTCAGGTCATTTAGTGAACCTGCACTTAAACCTAGCTGTGAAATTTGAGGACATGCAGTTATAAGAAAAATAAACAATGAGGTGGAGCGAGGCGGCTTAACAGGAAGTGGGGTTACAGACAACACCCAGAAGTCTATCATCCCTCTTATAATACAGTACTTTACCAGTGGTTGTAATTTTCATTGATTAAAATATGCCATGTATTTATCCATTCATAGTTTCTTTTAATGTAGCAGAACATCCGCTAAACAAGACGCCTGTTCTTTCTTTTGGTTAGACAGTTGGCCTGGTCAGGTTTGTGCTCAAGTCTCTGTTGTTGAACAGACCGAGTGTCAGAACCTCTCGTGGTCCACCAGGCTGTCCTTCATCTCCCTTTCCAGCAGCAGGTACACACCATCCAGAGTGTCTTCATAAACCTTCCAGCAGATCACACCATGCTAAGGAGATCTGCTTCAAAACTTACATTAACTGTTGGGGAATTTCTCCAATGTCAATACATACCTTAGGTTACCTAGCTGTGAAACTCGAGGACATGCAGTTAGAAGAAAACTAATCAATGGAGTGAGGAAGACAACCAGAAGTCTTCAATATGCCACGTTTTTTTCATCCATTTATAGTTAATGTAGCAGAACATCTGCTAAACAAGACGCCTGTTCTTTCTTTCTTTGGACAGTTGGCATGGTCAGTTTTGTGCTGAACACAAATTCCTTCCTGCTGAAGCCTCCATATGTTCAAACTATAATGAATTCAGAAGATGTGCTGATGTTCATGTCCATAAGTTGCTCAGACACCTGCACCCGATCATATAGTACACACTAATGCACAAGATCATTCTCTGGACACCAATCACCATCCAGTCCATTTAAATGACCTCTACACAACTAAAACTCCTCCTGCGACAGAATCAAATGCTCACAGGTAAGGTAAGATAAGAACGTCCGAGTTGTGTACATTAATGTTCAGGGAGGCGGATAGGACACCATGACGGGGTCCTGGGTCATCACTGGCAGCTCATCTTTCCTCTAATAAATGCGAATTACTGCTCAGTGTGGCTGATAGTGTGTTAATAAAACATATGCATCGTGTTGTACTTTAATAAATAATCCTATGTAATTGTTGGTTAGCTTGTCGCTGTGTTAGAAGAGGAATAAAGCACTTCAGGACATGCTGTTATTGGAAAATAATCAATAACGTGATATCATTGCATCTCTGTTACCATCCCGACAATTAATTTCCTGTAAGATTCCTCATACTGTATACATACAAAGAAATTACTCTCAGTAGCACTGCACAGTGTACAGCATACACAATATACTCGCATTATATCCACATTTTTATGACTAAAATCAGATCGTCAGTGAGATGTTGCATTCTCGCATGATCCATCTCTCTCATCTCGATTTAAAAAGGTGGACAGACGGCAAGGCTTCATGTTAATTTGCCTGCATGCTCATCTTTCCACTGAATATTTCATATTAGCTGACTGCAGTCAGTTCACTTTGATGGGAATGACTTGGCCTGGCTTGGCTTTGGAGCAGAGTTTTATTCTCCTCACACTTCAAAAAGACTCGGTGTGGATCTCGCCCTGCGCCTGACTGCAGGCTGTGTGTTTGAAGCTGCCAGCCGTGGCCCAGTTCTCCCACCGAGAGCTCAACAAGCTTCAAAGCCCTGTCTGAAAGAAAAAAAAAGGGCACCGGGGCAGAAAAACACCGAGCTCGACAAGCTTTAAATGGAAGAAACACCCTTATCCAAATCACAACGGTTCCTTCCAAGAGCCAAATTAATTAAAAAAAAAAAAAAAAATCTTTTGTCTGGGTTTGTGTTTGATTTACTGATGTTTTATTCTTCTGGTCTAACTTTCTATTCTCCTTTTTCCCCTCTCATTATTTTATGAGTACAGCTTTAAGAGTTCATACAAATATGTAACTTTAGAAATATAGACAGCAGGTTTATTACCCTCCTTCGAACACCATCTAGAAAACACAAGCAGTCACTGAAGGAAATGATCTCGATGATGAACTCCAGACCTAGATCCCCTAAAAATCCCCTCAGCACATACACAACGCCCATCACCTACTTGTAATAGGGAAGCGTCTCGATCATCCTCCAGTTGACGTAGTTCACGGCCGTCTCCTCCAGGGTGCATACGCGGCTCATCTGCACCTTGGCCACCTGCCAGAACCTCTCGTGGTCCACCAGCCGGTCCTGCATCTCCCTTTTGAGCAGCAGGTACACGCCATCCAGAGTGTCCTCATAAACCTGCCAGTGGATCACACCATGCTAAGGAGATCTGCGGCAAAAATAACTAGACGCTTCATAACGTACGTTAACTTTTTCCTAAAATGTCCATACATACCTCAGGCTGTAAGCGAACCTGCACTTAAACCTGCCTGTGAAACTTTATAAGAAAACTAATCAACAAGGAGGAGGCTTAACAGGAAGTGGACACCCAGAGGTTGAGTCCAGAAGTGTTCACTTTGTCTTATACTGAAATACAGCACTTTACCAGTGGTTGAAACTTTCATTTATTACAATATGCCATGTTTTTTTATCCATTTATAGCTACGTTTAACGTAGCAGAACATCCGCTAAACAAGATTATCGCTTTACGCTACAGCACTATTGCAAGAATTCCTCTGTCCTGAGGGTGTCAGAAAACCTAAAGTTTGACCGTTACAAAGACTCACACTGGAGATTCCTTCCCTAAAGGTTAAACATCTCAATTTTAATGTTTTATCTGATTTACAATCTTTCTGAAGGAGTTGTTACTATAGAAACAACAACAAATCACACAATACCAACTTGTATAAACCTTTAGAAGTGACTCCTTCTGACCAAGTCGTTTGGTGGTTTTTTTGATGCCGTGTCAACAAGACTATTACATGGTGTAAACAATACCAGATATACACACACGTTAATCTTGTACTAAGCTTTAAATGTCTTGTACAGTTTTGTGAAGTCTGATAGAGGCATTGCAGTTCAGCAGGATGCTCCTTCTGACCAATCAGAATGGATGCTGTGGTACAAATCCCATATACGATAAGCCCAGTTTTTTGTTTAATGGTCAGAAGGAACAAAATATCCCATCAGAGTCTTTTCTTTTCAGTATTTAAGCAATGAATGAGTAACTATCAGGAGATTAGGATATACAACAAAATTCCAGTTTTATTTGTTTAGTCAAGAAAAACAATGAACTGTGTCCATGCAACAAAATGGAAAAATTTGATTTGTAGTTAAATAGAAGTCTTATTCTTGAAATTGGCTTTTTTTTCCTATGCAGCACTTCATAAAGCTACTGTAGAAAGAGTTCTTGTGAAATCCATGGACACTATTTTTTTTTTGCCAAGAGCCAAACTGTTCCCACAAATCTAGGCGCATGTAATTGTCCAAAATGTCTTGAAGCATTAAAAGTTCCTTTCACTGGAACTAAGGGGCCGAGCCCAACCCCTGAAGTCAAAGATTTGGAGAGGTGTCCCAAAACTTTTGGCAATATAAGTGTAGGTTTGTTTATTGCTTTCTTAATGCCACACCAGCATCAGTGGCTATTTTCATGGAAGGATAAAGAAAGGAAAAGTGAGATTTTAGCAGATTTATATAGCATTAAAACAATAAAAATCTACAGTATATCGACTCCTTATATTCTCTAGTGAGACATTTTGAAGAGATGGACCTAGCTATACAATTTTTCCTGAGTAAAAGCATTGTCTATTGTTAAGAGCATAACAGTCTTAATTTTTTTTTTATTATTTTTATAAACAGATCACATGTTGGGGTTTTTCCCAGTTTAGTATGTGAAAGTCTTGAGTTTTCAATACAGCGTCTTGTGTATACAATCAGATCTCAAAGGGAAAGTTGAATTGTATTTCATTTCAGAGACACCGCTATCCAATACAGAGCATTTCAAACTGAAGAGCTATTAATTTGTACCCATTGAACGGGATTGGACATTTTCTAGCCACTCCATGAAATATATACACGCTGTGTAGGTATGAGATACCTGCCACGTTCTGGGAAGTGACCACAAGGTGGGTGTAAAGTGGCTGCTTTTAACAATAAAATCAGTCAGGACACAGTGTTCTGGGAAAGCAGGAATATCATGGTGGACAACGGGTCAGTAATAAATAATCCAACATTGATAAGCAGCTGAAAATGATGTCTGTAGTATAGAACATGACGTCGCAATTTATCTAATTCTGCACACAAGCAGCTCTGATCCTGCTGATTTTCTGCCTTCTTAAGCTACAGAAAAAACAAACAAGCTCCTCACCAGAGTTACACTGAGATTTATTACTGATGATAAATCTGATGGAGAGAGGAAGCAGGAGTGTTCGTTAGCAGACACTGCTCAGAATAATGAGTGAAAGATGAGACTTCAGCTACTAGACATCATTAAGTCACTGAGTGGGGGGGGGGGGCAAACTGTGTGTCCAGACAGAGACAGATGCACAGAGAGACCAAGGGAGCGACAGACAGGCACGCCCAGCGAGCGACAGACAGGCACGCCCAGCGAGCGACAGACAGGCACGCCCAGCGAGCGACAGACAGGCACGCCCAGCGAGCGACAGACAGGCACGCCCAGCGAGCGGCGGGCAGAGGCTGACAGAGACAGAGTCACGCGCAGCGAGAGACAGTCACGCACAGCGAGAGACAGCAAGACAGACAGCAAGACAGACCGACCTTTTAATTTGATTTTGCTTTAATTAAAAACACTCCTGCATTTCTTTAACCTAATCTCCATTAATCACATCTGCTGTGTGTGAAAGTCAAGTGCAATCTCCTTTAATATACTTTTACAGAGGGAGGAATGTGGTGGAGCTTCCTGCGAGTATGATGGCTTATAAAAACCAGGAAGAAAACCTTCAAGCCACCAGATTATTTTTATTTATTTATTTTTTTTTAAATTGTGTACGGCTCCAGTATCGGAAAGTTAGATAAAAGTTAAATAAAGAATATCTGAGACTTTATCAAGCATAATGACTGTAGTTTTGCATCTCTGCTATGCATTTACAAATTTATATCTATCATTATGTACAGCTTGACTCCCAACACAGAGCCATTATTGGTGAGGAACCTGTTTGGAGGAAACAGATTTTGTTCTTTTCCATATTGCAGGAAAATGACTTCTCTACTTTGCATAAAAATGGCTTAAGCTGCAGAAGCAGGAATATATACTGACTGATATTTAGAGCTCTGATATGGAGATCAGACTGAAATAAAACCATTACATTTAAAGGCACAATAATTATTTGGATTAAGTGTATAAACAAGGAGGAAAATTTTTTTTTAAAAAACATTAACGTTAGAAATCATTTCCTAAAGTTTTCTCTGTGCTAAAAGACTTCTGACTTCTCTTTGAACTGCAGCTCATGATTCTATTAAAGTGGCGGTGAAGTGGAGAAGCTGTATGCTCAGACACGCAGCACTATTAAAGAGGACGCGTACTGATACGCCCGTTATCCGTTTGGCCAGCCACTAGAAAAAGACGAGCGCTTCCCGTTGCCTGCTCACGCTGTGACCTGTGAAATTACAAACACTGGCTAATGAACTAATGAACTGAAGACACACAATGGCAGGAGATGTAACACCACAGGAATACCTAAAAAGTATCTGCTGTGCTCGGCAGGAGCTTGTTTAAACCTCACTTCAATGAAGAGAGACAGCGAGAGGGAGAGAAAGGGGAATTTGACCAGGAGTGCAGTTTGAAGTGATGCTGCTTCAGTGCTTCAGACATAAGTATGTTCTAATATGCGGGAACAGGCTGGTCATTTAGCGTGTCGTGATTTGTGTGGGTTTTGAGTGGCGAGGCAGGAAGGACAGCTGAGCACTGCGGTGCGTTACGGTTTGTTCTCTTTAATAGGAGTTGTGTACCTTCCTGCGTTTCAGTCTGCCCCAGTCACGCCCGAGGATCCAGGCCACCAGTGACTTGCACATGGAGAAGTAGTTTCCTACTGTATGAATTCCTGCATGGAGAAATGGAAGACATCTTAACAAGCATCTGGATCTGATGTGTCAAATCACATGCTTCATTATTTCCCACTCTATACATTTTTCATCATTTTGTGCTGGATAATGGAGGAGCTGCTTTTTATAAACAATAACAGGCTATAAAAAGCAGAACGGAAAACCTTACGATGATCACAACTCAACACACAAGCACAGGTTTTAAACCCTGAACTCACCGACGTTCTCGTCTCCCCGAGCCAGTTTGCCCCTCCAGTAGTCGCTGGTGATGGGATGAAGGGAGGCCAGGTATCTGACATCACACACCGTTTCTCCCCATGTGGAAACCTTCTTCTTGCTGTGTTTCCTCCACTGAAGGTATATGGCTCTGAGCTGGCGGTTCATTGGAGCCGGCTGGCGAAAGAGCCAGTAAGTGAAAAGCCACTGGAACCTGCACTGGGTGTACTGGCGATACATTGACTCCAGTTCCGAGTGATCTGGAGGAGATGGAGGATAAGTGTGTGAAGAGAACGATGGAAAGATTTCGGATTGTAAACAGTGACCATCTCAGATGGTACTGAATGTTCATGCAAGCCTTTTCAAATGAGGAGCTGGTGTACAAATCATTGAAAATGGGCTGAAGTCACTTGGGGAGGAAAACAGGAACCCCTCCCCCAAGAACTAATCAGTCAGGATGGAGAATAAGGGACTCAGAACATGAGTCAGTCTTGTAGTAAGACAAAAGAGGCTCTTTTCACTCCGCAGCCCATTGTGGCACTTTGAAGTTACTCAGCAGGGCAAAAAATTGGATTATTGTATTTTTCCCTTCAAAAGGCTTCCGTTGCTTTTTGGTAGGGCAACAGGGCAGGAGTGCACACACAAGAGGACTACAACTAAAGGTCTTCATAAAAGAATGAGGGTGGTTCGAGAGAGAGAGAGAGAGAGAGAGAGAGAGAGAGAGAGAGAGAGAGAGAGAGAGAGAGAGAGAGAGAGAGAGAGAGAGAGATTAAGAGAGAGGGAGAGGCAGACACAGACAGACGGAGCGAGAGTGACAGAGAGAAAGACAGAGAGGGGGAGAGAGAGAGCAAGGGAGGGAGAGTGTGTGAAAGAGAGAGAAAGAGAGAGAGTGTGAGGGAGAGAGCAAGAAAGAGAAAGGGAAAGAGAGTGTGTGTGTGGGGGGGGTCATTTTGGTTGCAAATGTCCGATTTTTGAAGCAAGAAGCATTCAGAAAAGTGGTAGCAAACCCACTCTTGTATGGTTTCCACCTCTAAAACTAATTGAATTTTTAGCTGATTATTTTTACACGACAATTTATTCTCCTTCAGCTCGATAACCAAAGGAATTTTCTCAATTCAATTCCCATTATTTTGCATAGCACTTTGAACCCCGGTTTATGATTTATCCCCGTTATCCACCTATAAGGTGATATCCAAGAGGAAAAATCTCCCTGAAACCAAGAGGAAGGAACCTTCCGAGGAACTGGACTCAGAAGGGAACCCATCTTCAAGTCAAGAAGTCAATATTGTCAATTTAACCATATACAGCTGGTGCAGTACAGAGCGAAAAGAAACTGTGTTCCTCCAGGACCATGGTGCTACTGTACATAAAACAGAGAACCAAGAGTACACTACACACCACTACATAAAGGACAGGTGTGTAAACACCACAGTAGTGTTCAGGGTGCAGCGCTGATCAGTACACAGTTCTGTAATGAATAAAGTAAAATACTACAAATGTAAATAAAGGACAGCTAGCAGCAGACTGTAGCTGCATAATAAGTAATGTGTAAAACTGCAGAGCACCGGTCTGATGGCTTGAGGGGGAAAAAACTATTACTGAATGCTTCTGTACCTTTTTCCAGACAGCAGTAGGGTGAAGAGTTTGTGTCCTCAATGCTGATGGCTTTGTAGTGTGGTGTAAATATCTGTGATGTGAACGTCTCATCCGGGTGACACCAGACTGTGTGATTAGAAATCATTTCTCTTCTATAACTGTACACTATATTCTCAAAAAGTGCTTATTGCTTTAACAGGAACTTGAGCCTATTGGATCCTAGCCATCCTTAGCAAGGAGAGAAGCCTGTTTCTGACTCAAAATAGCACTTTATCACAAATAAGCAGCCAAATCCAGATTAGTGTTTTATTATAAACAAGAATTTTCGATATTGAGCCAAATATTAATGATTGTATCTGTTTTAATAGCTGGAGAGACTCACGGGAAACAATAAACAAAGAAAAGAAAGCAGATTTACACCAACCAGGCATAACATTATGACCTGTCGAATATTGTGTTGGTCCCCATTTTGCTGCCAAAACAGCCCTGACCCGTCCTGCACTGTGTATTCTGACCCCTTTCTATCAGAACCAGCATTAAGGTCTTCAGCAGTTTGAGCAACAGTACCTCGTCTGTTGGATCGGATCACACGGGCCAGCCTTCTCTCCCCACGTGCATCAATGAGCCTTGACCGTCCATGACCCTGTCACCGGTTCACCACTGTTCCTTCCTTGGACCACTTTTGATAGATACTGACCACTGCAGACCGGGAACACCCCACAAGAGCTGCAGTGTTGGAGATGCTCTGATCCAGTGGTCTAGCCATCACAATTTGGCCCTTATGGTCAAACTCACTCAAATCCTTACACTTGTCCATTTTTCCTGCTTCTAACATCAACTTTGAGGACAAAATGTTCACTTGCTGTCTAATATATCCCACCCACTAACAGGTGCCATGATGAGATGATCATCAGTCTTATTCACTTCACCTCTCGGTGGTCATAATGTTTGGTGTATCCATTCCACTGGTCCACTCTTGCACATCCTGCACTATTATACAGTTAATATTTCCTTTATGTTTATTCTCATAGGTTCTTTATATCCATGCTCCCTTGCTTCATATTACTATGCACCAGTACACCAAGATAAATTCCTGATGCACATAAAACCAACTGTTCTTGGAAATTAAGGTGATTTTGATTCTAATTTAGACTTAATGAAACAAGTAGAGCAGTCCAAATCTGAGCCCTGTGGGAGTGGAGAGAGCACAAAAACTTACCGCTGCTTTGGTGCTGCTTGAGAACGTAGTGAAAGAGCAATGCTGCAGTGCCATGACGAGTGACCGCGAGGTTATATAACTCCCTCCATTCCATCCTGAGCGTCTCATCACCTTCTGGGTTCTCTATTTTAAGACAACAAACCAAATAAGAAAACCACACATTGATCATTAACAGAAAAACAGATTGCAGCCTGAAGGGATGGAATGGGGACAAGCTATCAGCACTGGCTATGCTTTCCTGAGCCTACAGCATGAGGCAAGTTAACTAAAGGGGGGAAAAAAACCCTCAGGGCGTGTGGTAATAGGAAAACAAACTACAGATGATTTGCTGTGCATAAACCGTATAAAATCTCTGCATTTGTAGCTACAGGATGTGCGACATATATAAATGTGTTCCTGTTATCACCGGCATTATAGCAGCTATAGATACTACACAACATGATCTGAACACTTCACTTACATCCTGCCCCGAGACACAGCATTAACACAGCTCTGACTATACCTCCTTCCATACGTGTTAAAAAAAACAAAACAAAAAAAAAACAGCTAGACCAAACTCGGGAACACTTAACTTCCCCATTCCAAAAAGCTCTTAAGGCTCTACTCCAAGCAATTTGCACCTCTAGCACTCAATGTTCTTGTACGTTAGCATTACTCGTAATGTAATTAACTCAGATATATATCGCTTTGCTTGCATTTCCTCGTTTGTAAGGTGCGTTGGATAAAAGCAGCTGCAAAACGCGTAAACGTAAATAAGGCTCTTTGCCATTTAAACAATTACATTTATTTACCAAGGCTCATCATGAGTGCATGCTTTTATGGTGAACTGTGTTACTATAGAAACAAACCTGTGATGCTGTTATAGAAAATGAATCAACACATGACTCAAATCCCTAAAAAAGTTAATGCTGGTTCTGATAGAAAGGTGTCAGGATACACAGTGCATCACAGTTTGTTGTGTATGAGGCTGCACTGCCACAGACCAGTCAGGGTACCCATGCTGACCCCTGTGCACCGCTGAAAGTGGCAACAAGCAGGATAATGCACCGTGCCACAAAGCAAAAAAGGTTCAGGAATGGTTTGATGAGAACAAGAACGAGTTTGAGGTGTTGACTCCGCCTCCAAATTCCTAATTTCAATCCAATCCAGCATCTGTGGGATATGCTGGACAAACAAGTCCGATCCATGGAGGCCCCAACCGGCAACTTACAGGACGTAAAGGATCTACTGAAAATAATTGTGCCAGATACCACAGCACACCCTCAGGGATCTAGTGGTGTCTATGCCTTGTCGGGTCAGGGCTGGTTTGGCAGCAAAAGGGGGACCAACACAGTATTAGGCAGGTGGTCATAATGAACCAGCGTGTGTAATTTATTTTTTTTTATATATATATTTTTTATGTTGCACTACATTTTAATATATTGTGTGAAGAGAACTAAAATAAATTTCCAATTCAAATCAATAACCTATGAGCCTGTGGGGTCAGAGATCTGAGCAAAGTTGGCATGACTACCTTGAAGTTTCTCTGTGAACAGCTCTCTCGGCAGTCCCCACAGCTTCTCCACTTCAGCACACGGTAGCTGGGCTGCAGGTAAAGGCACTCGCTCCTCGATTACGAGCCACTGCGTCCAGTACACATGCGGAGGGTAAGGCACTTCAGCAAACAGCTTCTCCTGAAGGGACCGGTTACAGTGGACGTTGCGGAACAGGGCTCTCCACATGAACACTAAACGAAAGGCGGTCTTGGCGGCATAACCGGCTGTGGCGATGTTCGGCAGGCCTACCCCAAACGAGTCCTATAGACACATTTCAAAAAGAAGGGAAAAGGTCATTTGATCATAGGCAGACATTTAAAATAACACAATTAAATCAGACAGGTAGGCATTTAAAATACAACAATTATATCAGACATAGCTTTGTGATAATAAAATAATATGAAAGTATAAAAGTGCATTTCCATGATTGTATATCCTTAAAATTTAAACTTTAATTTTTAAGACATTAATTTTATTTGTCACACATTTTATTCAATTTTATTTGTCCCCACACACGACATTCAGTGAAATGCTATTCACGACCGTTCTCGATAATAAAAGCCAATTAAGAGCCAATTAACACCAAGGTAGAATAAAAATAAGCCAAAATAAAACAAAACAGAAAATATAGAGCATATAAAGAAAATACAGTGGAATAATTGGAAGAGAAAAATAATTATATACATATAAAAAAATTGAGAAAGTAGTATCTGAATACAGAATCTAAGGACTGTGCAATTACTTTACAATTGAACCTCTCTCAATCTGTTTCTCTCTCTCTCTCTGGCTTGTTTAAGTATAGAATTAGCAAATATGCACTTAGTAAACTGTTATTTAGACTTTCTAATAACGCTACTTATTTATTCATTTTCACACTATAACTTTGTGGTAAAATGTTTGTACTTTAGTGTGACCTCAGTCAATATCACAGCAGGCTTTTTTTTCCCCTTCAGCTTTTCCATTGAACTCATGACTTCTGGTAATTTCCAAAAACATTTCATAGGAGTGGAGTGAACACTGCAGCACTAAAAGGTACATTTTTTTCATGAACTTTCATTTTAAAGTTATTGAAAAGGATGTTTCAAGCAGAATTAATGTATTTGAAGCAGAAACAATATTTTTGAAGTAACTGAATGATTATATCAAAGTGGATAAAATGAAGTAATATGCTGTTTGTGTGAAAGTAAATGTAATAGCAATGGGACAAAATAAAATAAAATCAATAACCAGTCCACAATAACCAACACAATCATTAAAGCATAAATATTAAGCCTAAACATTTGCCAAAAAATACTAATGCGGCTAACAAAGACTGTGTTGCCAGATTGACGCACTTATAAACATATTCCATTTCACAATTAGCTGTTAAAAATAGCCTTGCGTTTTTAATTTTAGAGTATTATTGTCATATTCTGTGAAGATATACAAATAAATGTATAAGTTTTATTAGTGCATAAGATCGTAAATATGAAAATATGAATATTAATAAGAGGATGCTAATTAGACCCAATTGGTGTAAACTGCTGGTCGACGTGGCTAACAAAAGACTGTGTTGCCAGATTGATGCACTTTAAACATATTCAAATACACAATTCAAATTCCTATTAATCGGTAATATTATTGTCATTTTTCTGTGAAAACTGTATGTATAAGCTTTATTAGTGAATAAGGTGGCGCCGTAAATACGAATATTAATAAGAGGATGTTAATTAGAGCCAACTGGTGTTAATTGCCGGTCAATTAACACTGCTATGTACCTAATAATTAAATAAAAATCAATAAATGAAAGTAGCACTCAACTACACCGAGCTTACTCAAGTGCTCCTTAACTACATTTCCCGTAGATTTCTTTTAGAAAATAAAATATTACCCTGAAGTGTCGAGTCCAGAGCGAGTCACAGGAACAAACCCGGAACAACCTGCAACAGGTGCTGCCGAGCCTCAACAAACACACCGGCTCCAGGTGACCTAGAATTGCAATGAGCACCTCGTCACTTAAATATAACAAACCCGGGTTTCTATCCAAGTCATGGAGCTCATTTCTAATCAGACTTTCATCCTTGCTAAGAGATAAACAGGAGAAATGCTCCAGCAGCTCGCTCTCCAGGGTCGTGTCGTGATGGGCCATACCCGCCGGTAAACACCTCGCCAACCGCCGCCATCTTGGACAACAGGTTTAAAAGGCTCGGTGCGTACCAAGTCTGCAAATCGGGGGTGTTGTGGGATAGCAGAATTATGACTATTATCAGTATTGGCATAGATATAAAATTAAAAATCACACATTTTACTAAACTGAAATATGCAAATGCTAATACACTATTCGTAAATATGTTCTTATTTAATTCATTTCTCTAAGTAGCCAAAGTGAGAAGAATTCCCCTATTTACGTATTTTGTTAGATGGCTGAAATTTTAACTATAGCCAATGTAGGTATTATAGCCTATACTGTATATACACTATATTGGCAAAAGTTTTGGGACACCCCTCAAAATCAATTAATTTAGGCGTTGTTTTTCCATGGGTTGGGCTCGGCCCCTTAGTTCGGAAAAGGCAGCTATAACAGCTTCAACTCTTCTGGGAAGGCTTTCCACAAGGTTTAGGAGTGTGTTATTGGGAATGTTTGACCAGTCCTCTAGAAGCATATTTGTGAGGTCAGGGACTGATGTTTGACAAGAAGACCTGGTTCGCAGTCTCCGCTCTAATTCATCCCAAAGGTGTTCTATCAGGTTGAGGTCAGGACTCTGTGAAGTTCCTCCACACCAAACTCACTCATCCATGTCTTTATGGAGCTTGCTTTGGTCACTGGTGTGCAGTCATGTTGGAACAGGAAGGGGTCATCCCCAAACTGTTCCCACAAAGTTGGGAGCATGAAATTGTCCAAAATGTCTTGGTATGAAGCTGAAGCATTAAGCGTTCCTTTCACTGGAACTAAGAGGCCGAGTCCAACCCCTGAAAAAACTGAATTCAATGATTTGGAGGGGTGTCCCAAAACTTTTGCCAATATAGTGTATATACACGTGTATTAAAGTGAATGATTTTTGTACTTTTGTACTCTTCTCTTAAACAAATCCATAGTTCATATGTTACATGATATAATTGCCCTCATTTCAAGAAAAAGCTATAACATTCCCTTGCTATAGTGTAAGTAAGGAATATGTTGGGGAGGTGCTTTTGTAGGAAAATAATCAAGATGTTTTGTTCTTAGATTTTAATTCCTGGATTAACAGAGAGGCTTATTTAGCAAGGACTATTAAGTAAATGATTTCTTGGTGTAATAACAGCCACCTGTTTATCAGTTTTAATTATATTATATTATATTATATTATATTATATTATATTATATTATATTATATTATATTATATTATATTATATTATATTATATTATATTATATTAAAACTGCCATGTTTTTTTGTCATATTCTTCTTTTACATGGTTATATACGTATGATTGTTCCTGATTTCATGCTAAACATTTAGCCATTTTGAGCTTTAAGACAAAGATCCTTTATTTAAAGCGACAACTCAGACACAATAAGAATTCCAGTACGTAAATGACAAATAATTAAAAAAAAAAAAAAAACCTTTTAGAGAATTTGCTCAACATAACTTTATACATAGAATTTATCCAAACGCTGATAATACTTCAGAGGACTATGATGCAGCTGATGACCAGCCATAAAACAAATTAAATATAAGACAAGTGCATTTGTTTTTTTTTTTGTTTTTTTGTTGTTGTTGTTGTTGTTTTTTTGTTGTTGTTTTTTTTACAAGTTTACAATCAAGCTAGTACACATATTTTATATTTAATACAAAGGAAAATATTTTCATGACAGAATAAAAACACGCACGCAAAAAAAAACCAAACTCTAAGACATTTGTCTTGTTCATTTAAAAGGACAATGAACCAAAGTGGTGTAACAGTAACATAAGTCGGATAAAAGAGACCCATAAATGTGTGTGTGTGTGTTTCATTGGATATATTTTAGTTCTCAGACAAGCGGAAAACCGACACTGTTGTGTATTTCCCCGACATTACCTATATGTGGCAAGGCACTGGCTCTTAACAAATCAGTTCATCATTTATTGTGATTCAGAATCAGTTAAAGCAAAAGAGAACCAAAAATGAATTGTGTAGAATTCTCTTCTTTACCCTGACATGTTTGGTGTCTGAAAGTTTTGTTCAGCTTTGCACTGGAGCTGTGAGGTTAATGTAGCTAACAGGTCAATGTGTAAAGGGTTAAACACTTGGGAACGTACTGTTTTAGCCATAAAAGTAAACAACAGGGCAGAGTGGTGTGCAGTGGCCTGACACGCCTGACACGGAGCAGAGCTACTGTTATCACCCCGATGTTCACTAAAGCACCACAATAATAATAATAATAATAATAATAATAATAATAATAATAAATACACACATCATTTATTCTACATTTATTTACAATGATGGTGATTATTATTAATTAAGTAAGTAATTAACCACTAATTAATTTATTCAAATTATTCAATTTATTTATTTATTATTTTATTTTTTTATTAATTGGCATTTAATTTTGTGGAACATTCAGAAAACAAGTTTTTTTTTGTTATCTCTCTTGTTAGTCACTCCCTTAAGAGCCTCTCTATTATTTTATTTTTATTTTTTTGAAGTTTCTACAAAAAAAACCCAACAAAAACGTATTATCAGCGATCAGTATTTCTATGATGTGATAATTTCTGATCCTCTCAGACTATGTTGAGCGTCCACCAGATAAGTCCTTGTGTAATTACACAAACGGTAACTTTTTAAGCCGGCGCTACTGACAGAGCTGCCGTCAGAGTACGCAAAATGAATCCAAACCTTCCGAGCAGTCAGATCCGGGAATCTAACGACGCTGTGGACTCAACAATGAAAGCGAGTAGCCGCCATTTTAGCACCACAACTGCATGCGCCTCAGTTACACCATTTGTATGTAAACAGTTTATAATATAACAGTCTGCATTAAGAAAATGTAATAGAAAAATCAAACCGGTTCGAAATTCTATCCTATTCATCATCCTATTCAATTTGCGTATTCCAGGCCACACCTCCTACCTCCTACCTGAGCCAGATTCCAGCGTTCAGCTCTGAAATATTCGTTTTTTGTCCATTTCTCTAATCGCAGTGCCAAAAACCACATATGCAAAGACCCTAAAAAGGGCTCCAGAGAGTGTGTAAGGTGATTGTGTGATGATTCAGGCATGCAGTTGATTATGTTAAGCTGGTAGCTATAAACATAAAGTGTTAGCCACGTTAGCCTTGTGTTGCTCCAGTGCAAAGCTTAAAAAGCTGACTTCATTTAACATAAGGAGTAAGATTATATACTTTACATTCAAATTTTTGGCCGAATCGTTCCATCAAAACGTTAATGATTTACAAAAAAGTCAAAATTTCTGATACACCGAACCCTTTTGTGCTCATGTAAGAAAATAAAAGTCACGATTGAGATTTTGCACAAACAGTCAGCACAGATCCTTAAACATTTAAACTGTTGCGTTTGTCGGCGATGAGGTTTATACACGATGGATCCGAGACGGTCCGAGATCACTGCTACCTATTCACAGTTCGTGATCACAGTGTACTTGTTTGCTACGTGGTTATATACATTATTCTGTTATTATCATCATTCACTTTCTAAATGCTGCGGGAGGGGCCGTGGATGATTGCGTGCATGAGACTCCGCCCCCTCAGGCAACCCGGACCCGAGGCTCGTCCTCTATCTCCTGCCCCAGGCTGCTGTAGGTCACTGAAGGCTCCAGGGGACCGACGTTGGGCGTGTCCGGGACGGGATTCCCTGCGTTGCGGAACTGCTTATAAACGCGAGGATCCTGGGCAACGTAGGTGGAGGAGGAGGAGTAGATCACCAAGCCGAGCAGGATGACGAAGAACGAGAGCAGGTAGAGAGCTGAAAACTGAAACGGAGACAGTACAGAAAGGTGAGATTTATAGTAAGGTGTAAATGAAAGAATGAATTAAACACTCGTATAGGAAAATAATTCACAATAATTCATAACATCAACTTTATCAACAAGTATTGGTCAACAATCGACCAATCAGAATGAAGGAGACAACTGTTGGGCAATTGAACAAGGCCTTTAACCCTTTCTGCTCCAGGGGTGCTGTATCATAGCTGTCCCCTGCGCTCTGACCCCAACTTCCTCAGCTGAGATATGTGAAGAAAAGTATTCCGTCCGTCCGTCCATCTATCTATCTATCTATCTATCTATCTATCTATCTATCTATCTATCTATCTATCTATCTATCTATCTATCTCAAGTCCTCAGCGACTCTCCATCTTTCCACATTACAGCTGATTTGTTCCTTACATACTGAGAATTCAGGACTAAAATACATATTTGCTTGGGAAAAAGTTAAACTTCTCTTTAGAGAATTAATCACACAGTAAAAATGTGCATTATTTTATACAAAAATATTCCCTACGTTGTTGCCCCAACACACACTTTTTAAACCAGACTTTTCTCTCTGCGAAGCTTCTACAGACGTCGTTCTATTTCAAGTGTCGATCTGGAAATGGGTCACTTTAGGGTCACATCTTGCTCTCTGAGGGACGAGCACGTGACATTCAGAAATGGAATCCACAAGCCATGATTATAACACCATTTTTGGTCATTAGGCTGTGTAATGAGGCCATGAAGTGGTTTTATCAGTCTGGAGGGACGGATCTGTTTCCTGCTGTAAGAGGAAGTGAGAATAATAACCAGGACAGAAATCTGATCACAGTAATGAAGGTGTAAATATTTAATGGTGTGGTGGGATAAAACAGGGTGAGGCTCAACAATGATCTGTTTATGTTTCATTATGGACAACAGGTGTGTGTGTGTGTGTGTTTAAATCATGCTGAGAAGAGAAGAGTGAAGATTCTGATGTGTCATTTCCTCAGAAACAAAAAGCATTGTCCAGGTGTGAGTCCCAGAGCGGATAGTGTCAACATTTTACCACTGCATTCACATACAGACAGAACCAGCACACACACACACACACACATATGACCACACACACTCATACGCACTCACACACACACACACACACAAACACACACACATATGACCACACACACTCATACGCACTCACACACACACACAAACACACACACATATGAACACACGCACTCATACGCACTCACACATATATAAACACACACACATATGAACACGCACTCACACATATAAACACACAGAAACACACACATATGAACACACACACTCATACGCACTTGCACACAAACACACACATGAACACGCACATACACGCACTCACACACATATAAACACACAGAAACACACACATATGAACACGCACATACACACACACACACGTGCACTTACACACACATAAACACAAACAAACACACACATATGGACACGCACATACACACACGCACTCGTGCACTTACACACATAAACACACAAACAAACACACACATATGGACAGGCACATACACACGCACTCATACGTACTCACACACATATGAACACACACACATATGCACACATATAAACACACACATATAAACACACACATATGAACACACACACATAAACATGCACAATCACACACACCCTTACATACAAGTACAGATTATACAGGTGCATGCACAAACACACACACGCACACACACTTATACACACTCATGAACACACATTTATAAACACACACACTGTCACACACACACACACTCCCTTACATACAAGTACAGATTATACAGGTGCATGCACAAACACACACACGCACACACACTTATACACACTCATGAACACACACTTATAAACACACACACTGTCACACACACACACACACTCCCTTACATACAAGTGCAGATTAAAGAAGTTGCGTACATACACACATAGATAGGAAAGACAAGACACACACAAATCCATACAACCATGTATGCATACCACACACACATTCTCTCTCTCTCTCTCTCTCTCTCTCTCTCTCTCTCTCAATTACATACAAACAAAGCCACACACAAATAACCATAAAAACATAAATATTTTAACAGACACACAGAAAAACACACATAAACTTACAGTTTATACAGGTTTATACACACTCACACACACACACACACACACCCTGCAGTAAACGAGAGTCTTTGTTGGCTGAAACTTAATCACTGTTTTTCCCATGATGCCTCAGTCTATATAACTCTGCAGCTCAGAGTGTGAGACAGTTTTGCAGTCATGCGGCTCATTCTGAAATGTCCAGTAAAAATAAATCACTGGACATACACAGTACTGAACATGAGGGTGACTTTATGAGGATCTTTATCAGGAGCTCAGGGTTGTGACAGATTAGAGTTAAGACTAGAGTTAAGCTGGGGTTTGTAGGAACTCTCTGACCTGTCTGCTTTTTGTAGAGACGCGACATTAAACATGACTCTGAACAAAACCCTCTGTGATTGGTTGATTTACATGTCAGTCAGAAGCCCTCTTGGGCCGTTCTTAGTCAACAGAAGCTGTTAGGGAGTTCAGACCTTCTGCAGTCAGTCTGAAGATCTGATATGGGCGGAGTCATCCTGGAAGAGATCTCACCCATCAGGATAGAAGTATAAAATCATTGGAGAATGGGTTTGCAGTGACATGTCCCTCAGTCTGAAGATCTGATAAGGGCGGAGTCATCCTGGAAGAGATCACACCCATCAGCATAGAAGTATAAAATCATTGGAGAATGGGTTTGCAGTGACATGTCCCTCAGTCTGAAGATCTGATAAGGGCGGAGTCATCCTGGAAGAGATCTCACCCATCAGGATAGAAGTATAAAATCATTGGAGAATGGGTTTGCAGTGACATGTCCCTCAGTCTGAAGATCTGATATGGGTGGAGTCATCAGGAGACATGTCTCTCGGTCTAAAGATCTGATATGGGCGGAGTCATCCTGGAAGAGACCACACCCATCGGCATAGAAGTATAAAATCATTGGAGAATGGGTTTGCAGTGACATGTCCCTCAGTCTGAAGATCTGATATGGGTGGAGTCATCAGGAGACATGTCTCTCGGTCTAAAGATCTGATGTGGGCGGAGTCATCCTGGAAGAGACCACGCCCATCAGGATAGAAGTGTTAAATCATTGGAGAACAGGTTTGCAGTGACATGTCCCTCATGTAGCTAATGCATCATGTGGCTAATGAACTGGCGGTGTGTGTGTGTGTGTGTATGTATGTGTGTGTGTGTATGTGTGTGTGTGTGTGTGTGTGTGTGTTTGCTTGCAGAAACCTGCTTCTACCGGTTGAACAATTATGATTCAGAAAGTTTTAATGATGAGACGTCATCACTGTGGTAAAGCTGCTTTCTCCACATGTTCGTATCTCAGATATCAACGTCACACAATACACTCGTGCGTGTGTACACACTTTTACTTTCATAAAGCAGTTAGGAATATCAAAATCCAGGAAATAAATGATCAAATTTTCAATTGAAATGTTTAGAGCAAGCCAGAGTGTGACGGCGGCGAAGGACAACTCCTTGAGACGATATGAGGAAGAAACCATGAGGCTCAAAAGAGAAGCCATCCTTCATCCTCATCTGTGTGACACCGGATTGACTGATCATAAATCATAAGTCCTTTCTTTAACTGTATACTATACAGTGCAAACAAACAGAAGGTTCAGAATTCATCAGAATTTATTCTAGCTTTAACATGAAGTCTATCCGCTGTTCCCTGAGGGAGACTTGAGACCATGGTCTCTAAATGGAACCATCCACAGCAATCTCCAAGTAATGAGACTCCAACCAGCAGTAATTCTATCCTTCTACACACATCCTCACCCAGTCCAGCTCCTGGCATGGATCAGAAGGTCTGAGACATAAACCCCACCCTGTTCGCCTCTGTGCTTCCCGACACCATCGAGTCTTACCATAACACTGTCTTATAACAAAATAAATCAGATTTTCCTTTCTGTATGAACACAGCCTCGGGGGCTATCACGACCCGAGAACTAGATATATTTTTGCTCTAATATTTGGCGTAGTGCTGAAAATATGAACGTAATAAACTCGATCCAGGATAAACAGAGATACTCAGAGATTAGCGTGAATCACCGGAATGACAGAAACAGCAAAGGTTTTCGGAAACGATGCGGCACTTTTCTCACATTTATTCACACCGTATTAAAGCAGACGTCAGGACACGTGTGTGTGTGTGTGTGTGTGTGTGTGTGTGAAGCCGATCACTCTGATAAAGCCGTGGCATGGCTGTTCTGTAACCTCTCTACATCTACACTGATAGACGATATGGAGAAAATGCAATAACTAGCGAAGAGGAATATTTTCCATTGGATCCGATGGCTTGTCAGGCTGCTAATTTATATTTATCAGACTTCTGCTAGATTCCAGCACGGCTATGATTAAACGCTTAAGGAAAACGGACATGTAACCATTTTCAATAAGGCATATGGGTGTGAATACAACCCATAAAAAACGCCATAAATCATCCCGCAATATTCACTCTAGTCATTTTTCAAGAGAATACGTTCTTTATGGGCCGAAGAGTTATTACAGAGTCTCCGCACGCCGCATGCTGATCGAGGCTGATACCAAAGTGTCTGCGCTTACTCAGGCTCTCCGCTGAAGTTTTAAATAAAATTAATTAGGCTCTTTGGGTCCTGAGCTAATTTGAGCAGATTTTATTAATCTTTATTATCTCTGGAAGCCCACGAAAAGTCGTCTTCTCGTCTCCCAGAGGCGCATGAAAGCTGAAAGTGATGTCGTTTTTGTGGCTTTGGCAACAATTTCTTAAGAAGGCATGCTAACATTGCTAACAAGGAAGCAGACAGAGAGAAGATCATAAGTGTATATCTCTGTGGATGAGATGAGAATTTTTTTTTTCCAAGCAGCAGACAGAAAAGACGGAATCAAATGTCTGGTATAATAATAAGCAGCTCTGACATTTTACGAATAATAAGTCTCCGCACACTTAGGTTCTATTTGCTCACAAGATGTCGTAAACAGAAAGTAACTGCTACCAGACGCAAATGTACGTCTTTCACGTCCAGCGTCTTTTCCCCCTTACCCTTCACTTATTTTCCTCATGATGAATTTTATTTCTTTGACGAATCTTGCTTTACATCGATCAGCTCCTCATCATGGTACCTGTTAGTGGGTGGGATATATTAGAGGCAGCAAGTGAACAGTTTGTCCTCAAAGTTGAAGTGTTAGAAGAAGGAAAATTGGACAAGCGTAGGGATTTGAGCGAGTTTGATGAAGGGCTAGACCACTGGATCAGAGGATCTCCAAAACCGTAGCTCTTGTGGGGTGGTCCCGGTCTGCAGTGGTCAGCATCTATCAAAAGCTGTCCAAGAAAGGGACAGTGGTGAACCGGTGACAGGGTCATGGATGACCAAGGCTCACTGATGCACGTGGGGAGTGAAGGCTGGCCCGTGTGATCTGCAAAAATGGATCAGGAATGGTTTTGATGAGAACAACAAGAAGTTTGAGGTGTTGACTTGGCCTCCAAATTCCCCAGATCTCAATCCAATCCAGCATCTGTGGGGATGTGCTGGACAAACAAGTCCAATCCATGGAGGCCCCACCTTGCAACTTACAGGACTTAAAGGATCCGCTGCTAACATCTTGGTGCCAGATACCACAGCACACCTTCAGGGATCTAGTGGAGTCCATGCCTCGGTGGGTCAGGGCTTTTTTTTTAACAGCAAAAGGGGGACCAACATAATATTAGGCAGGTGGTCATAATGTTATGCCTGATCTCTTTGTATATATATATGTGTGAGTGTGTGTGTGTGTGTATATCAGCTGACAACATTTTTTTGATTATCTTGTTTTGATTAAACTTCAAGAAACAAGAACCCCATCCTGAACACTTTCCCTTTTTTTCCCTTTCCATTTTTTTTTTTTTTTTAGAAAATTTACAGAAGGTTACTGAAAATGGAGGCCATGTTGAATAAACATCCCCTGAAAGACAATGTCATCGTTTAGATATTTTTCTCTCTTAAATAATACATACATAAAAATCCGTTCATTATTAGACTTTACTAGATTTCTTGACGTGTCCGTCATACACGTCCCTGTGAATGAGCTGTTACCATAGAAACAACAACACATTCGACTCACGTGCGCTACTCTTATGAGATTCTGATTCAAGAATTCCATAGCGCTCTTGAGTAAGGAGAAATATGAAATAAATTCTAAAACGTATCATATAAAAGTTCACCGTGAATGAAAATCAGGTTCCCTGTGTGTGTGTGTGTGTGTGTGTGTGTAGAGTTCATCACAATTTCTTTAGATTGATTTTATCGAGTGCTTTGAACCTTTAATGCTTCACCTGATGGTCAGCCATTTAAAAACTATTTATTTAGTGTTCTTCATCGGTTCCTTAGTTAGTTAAGGGTTCTTCGCTTTCTATAGAGCTTCTACTTAGAACACTCTACAATAAAGAACCCCCCTGCTGTGATGTTCTACATAAAGCTAAAGTTTCCCAGATGGACAAAGGAAATTTTCTTTGGTTGCCAGAGTGTATAATACTCCACTCTTAAAAACACTGGTCCCATGAAGATCCAAAAAAGGGCAGCAATGCCTGAATGGTTCTTAAGAGAATCCCTTTTTAGTGCCATTTTTACAATTTAAAGAACCTTTTTCCACTACGAAGAACCTTTCATCCATTGGAAAAGGTTCCATGGATGTTAAACGGTCCTCACAGAGCCATAAACGCTAAGAAAAAAACCTATATAAGCTCTACAAGGAACTGAATCTCGTCCTGACAAACATGAAGAAATGTTACAGGTTCTTACGTTCTAGCGTCTTCTTCAAAATCCAAAATAGAAATGAAACTGTAAACTTCGGATGAACGATTTCTATCTGTCAGTCTAATTTTCATTTAATTTTTCCGTTTAAAAGTGTTCACAGAGAGTGAGAGAGAATTTATTTTTCCTGTTCACTCGCACGTCAAATTACACAGCGGCCTGACACTTAAACTCTGTTTCGTAAAAAAGCTTTGACGCTCCAGTGAGACCGGTGCGTAGTTAACAACCTCGGGTTGAACTTCGCTTAGGAATATGAATCATGATTAGAGGGCAATTTAGTCAGGATGGTATTTAAAGTGCTGTATTTAAAATCCCAGCGAGAATGGAGAATGACAGCAGTGAGCTCATGTCAGACTCTCGCTACACAATATGATTATTACCGCGAGTTGTTCACATAATCATTATGAACCAGACACACTCTACGGTGAACATGCCGAAGCGTACGGCCTCATTAACCCCACGCTACGCTCTGGGTTTGTATGCCAGAAGATCTACATATCCATTCGGCAGAGGATTCTTATCCGAGCGCGCAGAAAAGGTCATCCTTTCAGCTTTAAGGTCATGTCCTATGCCAGGAGCTACAGAAAACAAATATTTAATAATACAGCTGATCGCTGATACAGCATATTCCTCAGCTCTCACCAAATCGTCCTGAGAGGAGAACAAAAAGCGGCGACGCAGGGCGCTGAGCCAAAACAATACTCCTGAAAACACCTGAGCCAACACTTTACACATCGCACAGCCTCGGCAGCTCGAGCTCGACCCCTCAGTATGCATATTCATGATCCTTCACTGATTTCTAACTCGTTGTGGCATTAATTTCCAATGCAATCTTTGCATCCATCCATCACAGCTGGTGCTTTGCGCCAGGAAGCGGTTTGAAATGAAATCCTGAACTAACAGGAGACCTTTCCAACCAAACCCACCAGCAGCTTCATAGGTTACATAAATATTAATGTTCCTGCTGATGTCAGTGACGCCTCACAAGCATGGTTCTGTGTGTGTGTGTGTGTGTGTGTAGAGTTCATCAAGGTTTTTTTTAGATTGATTTTATCGAATTCTCTGAACCTTTAATGCTTCACCTGATGGACAGCCATTTAAAACGATTTAATTTAATGTTCTTCATCGGTTCTTTAGTTAGTTAAGGGTTCTTCGCTTTCTATAGAGCTTCTACTTGGAATGCTCTACAATAAAGAAACCCCCTGCAGTAATGCTCTACATAAAACTACTGACCAAACTGTTTCCCAGATGGACAAAGCAAAGGATTCAAAGCTACATGAAACGTTTTGGGTTGCCAGAGTGTATATTACTACACTCTTAAATATAAACATTCCATGAAGAACCAAAAAGGGGAGTTTCTTTACAAGTTGGGTTTAAATTCAAGATATAAATAAAACTTTGTGTCTGTAAATTCTACAGCACCTGGATTTTTTACTAACAATATCTGTTTTTCTAATTTGCATTTTTGATATGGTCTTGGCTTAAGACCTGTGTTGTTGTTGTTGTTGTTTTAAATAAAAAATTTGAACAAAATTCAAGACAAAAAAAATCCGTCCCTTGTCAAACTCACTACGCTTGTCCATTTTTCCTGCTTCTAACACATCAAGTTTGAGGACAAATGTTCACTTGCTGCCTAATATATCCCACCCACTAACAGGTGCCATGATGAGGAGATCATCTTATTCACTTCACCTCTCACTGCTCATAATGTTATGCCTGATGCTGTTGTATGTATGTAAATATATAAATAAAATATAGAATGAAAAAATAAATATGAGGATTGCTTTTCAGTTCCATAATACCGTATTACATGAAAGGAAATGGGAAAAAAAGGTAATCTGTTTCTTCAGTCCATATATTCTCTCCCTTGTTTTTTTCAAGGTTTAAATGCATCACGTTAAAATGCATCAGGTTTCAAGGTTAAATGGAAAATGTGTGAGCATCGATAGACGTTTTGACTTTTTCCCGATTTTAATCGTTAACAGGTTCCAATTTTAGCATCTATTCGAGCTGATGTGTAGAAAGTAGTACAACCCTGCACGCTGCACATACATCACAGCTCTATTTAAGTCGTTACGAGGACAGTGGAGTTCTTACTCTGCTGTATCAGCGTCTAGACCACCTCGCTTGCATCTCAGTGCGCTACTGAAGGAATCGCGGTGTTTCATTTATCTGGCAATTACTAAATAACAATAACAAGTGCATGTATCTGCATATGGTCCTTTACCACAAGAGGATCAGCCAGGAATGTTGCGGCATATGGGTATATGGTCCATATGTATTCAGGACATGGTGGAGGTTTGAAAAAATGGCTTGTCTTATTTCGACACTCTCCAAGGACCTGAGTGAGAAGAGTCTGGCTTATTTTTCTCTTTAATTTAAATGAGGCTCGTGGCCAACAATAGCAGATGCAGAGAGAATGCCTAATCACACCACGAACCATGTTGGCATTCAGGTGACGGTCACGGTACGACCGAACGTCTACGAATCGAAATGGATGAGCCGCGTTTCAGCCGAGCCGTGTCGCAGAGAGGTAATCTCCAGCCGCTCCGCTCGGGACACGCCGGCCCTGTTTCGCCCTAATACACACAAAGGGCAAGCGTATGAATTATTCCCGAGGTCTGCTTTTAGTTCGGCACTTTACCTCAGTGCACAGGGACACAAGCATCCCAGAGCACTTTATACGATTTCTTTTTTTTCTCTTTTTCTCTTTCTCAAATAGAGGATGAACCTAATACAATAATGACTGTTCAATTATCAACCTCATTTCCACCATCACGTTCGTGAAACTTCATCTATTAATCTGAACTGAATAAGACTGCGCATTAGAACTTTTAATGGAGAAGCAGGAATGATTGATCGCTCTGACGAGATGAGGACGCTGTAATTACGCCAGTTCAAACCTTCATCGTGCAACCAATCAAGTGAGAAATCTTCCCAGTTATTAGACAGATGAATAGAGCTCACTGGGTTTATGTAACTTCTTCGGCAATTTTATGCAGATGTTTCTTTACCTATTATAAATTTGGACACGGCGTCACATATCAAGCATGAAAAGCTAATATCGTATTCATCTGTAGGCATGGGAATAAAATGTAAAAGAATTTACAGCAGGAAAATCTGTTTTTAGACGTGTTGTGATTTCTACTTGTGTTCACTACATAAGAAATAAAAAGACTCAAGAAGGCGTTAATAAAAAAAAACAAAGTAAAAATAAAATAAATAATAAATGTAAAAAAATAATAATGTAAAAATAACAACAACAACAACAACAACAATAATAATAATAATAATAATAATAAATGTTATTATATAGCACATCGTCATTTGGGAGAAACATCACAAAGATTATTTTTTTAAATTCAATTATTTATTTATTTATTTATTTATTTATTTATTTATTTATCTATTTTTAGTTAGCTAGTTAGCTGTTATTTATTTATTTTTATTTTTTATTTATTTATTTTTATTTTTTTATTTATTAAGTGTTTTAGTCATGTAACGTACCATAACACATAATAATTCAGTGTTTTTCTACCCCAAAATACAAAATGCTATATATCTATAAAAGGTTTATGTACCATTGCACAAGCAAGAGTGCAGCTATGCTGAATATTTAGATGGCTGTGATTCAGCGTAGGCGTGAAGCCACCCGCTGCCTAGCTAGCTCACAGTAATCTGTACAGTCTTGTTAAAGGTTAATGGTGCGTAGAGTGAGAACGACTTCCTTCCTTCTTTCATTTTCATCTTCTTCTGATGGGTTTATATATTTAAAATAATAATTTTTTAATAAAAGCATCATTTGCTCTGTGAGCTGATGGTGTCTAAATCTACTGTAGTAACCGTTTCCTACTAGGAAGTGGAAGTGTACGTGTTGATCACAGACGAGCTGAGCGATACTTACAGTGAAATCGGTTATAGGGAATAAAGCTGCTCCACCTATCAGATTATGGCAAAGGAACTCCCTGTAATAATATGTTACTCTCAGAATATTAGTCTTCCTTAAAATACACAGATCTGTGAAGCTGCTCAGAGTAAAAAATACACACACAGCTAAAAATAAGAGCAATGTCAAGTGATCTAACTTTAACTATACTTTATAGGAAGGATGAGCAAACTTTTTGGCTCAGGGGCCATGCTGCTTTTTAATATTTGACAGACAGGCCGGGTCAGTAACAGATGGGAGGATGAACTAATGGAAATTCCTTAATATGAATTACACGGCCTTTGCTTACTTGAATGCCGGCAAATATCTTGCCTTGGTGCTTGACTTTTCAATAGTAATTTGTCGGAAAGAAATATTTTGCTGAGCCTCTAAGTTGGCTGCTATCCTCTGAACCTCTGAACCCTTTCCTGCATCGAGTGGTTGTTAGCACAGTTAGCATGCTAGGCGGAAAAGTGGCAGCTAATATTGCATTCTTTGAAAACTGCAACAGACACACACACTAAACTCTTTCGTTTTGACACACAAACTGCAACACACTGATGATACAGAGCTCACACAGATCACAAAGTCTTTTTTCCATAAAAAGGTTACCTTCACATATCTTCACCTTCGCTATAAGAAGGCATCTGATTAAGGAGATCATAAAAAAAAAGGCATCTCAGTGCTCGAAGCTCCAAGGACTCCAGGATGAGAACAACTGAGACAAAGACACACAGTTTTAGTGGAGAAGCCTTGAAAAATCAGACTGAGCAAGCAGACATCATCTTCCTCTGAATCCGTATGAAAGACTCAAGAGCAGGATGTTTCTGAAACCTTAGGAGAAATGTCCTGATTCGCTATGGATGTCTGTTTAATCTTTAAAACGGTCTGCGTGTCAGTATTGTCCCACAGAGAGACGTATCAACGTGATACATAAAGAAGTCCTTTAATCAAACCAGGACAAAGCAGAGGAGAAATAAAGATGCCTTTGATGAAGGAATTGCGCCGAGGGAGAGACGACACAATCTCATTTTTTACAAGTAACACACACACACACACACACACACAGAGAAAGAGAGAGAGAGAGAGAGAGAGAGAGAGACCCCACTCACCTTGTACTGAAATAGAAAGAGGCCACAGAAGAGGCTGTACAGGTCAGCAGTGAGCAGAGACAGGTTGACCGTCGTGGCGCTGGTCCTTTTGATCACCACAGGCATGAAGCTGTACAGGCCAAACATGCAGGCGCTAAATCCGATGTAGAGTAACCCTAAAAACACACACAGAGCACTCGACAGTCACTACCAGCTATTCATCACTGACACAAACCCAGACTCAAGGGCAAGTCTAGAGCTCATGATTACAGAGCTATAAAGCACTGGCTCTCAATGGTGACTTTATCGCCTATGAAAAATCCATAATACGTCTGTATAATATATTTAAAAACAGCAGTACAGAAACAGATTTTCCTTTTTTTTAATCTGAACTGGAAAAAATGATATCTTATCAAGTAAACACGGGAAGTTATTAGTAGTAATAAGTATAGTATAGTAGTATTTCTTATCATGCCGATATTAGAAATCAGATATCAGATTATTCAACCTGTTCTGTTCATTTCGAGCTTTCCTTTCTAGAAATAAATGCTTCCTAATAGTGTTCACACCGTCATCAGGAAATATATACATAATTATTCCATGTAAAATTACAGAAAGATTCCATCGATGTTGAAGAAAATCTTGTTTATACATAATTTACTTGTTTTATTTCGGTAACTGATAGAATTTACTTAGAAACACTTAATGATATGTATGAAATATGATACTTAAAACACATACACAGACTGCTACCTTATGTTTGTTCTGAATTAAGAAAGAAAGAATAGAGAATAAAAGAGGAGTGTGTCCATTTAGGCAAACTAGGCCATTTCCTTGAGCATCATTTGACCAAGGGCTCAAAATTGACCTTATCTAACAGATAAGGCTTTGGGTTATCATTCAGGAGGTTGGGGGTTTAAGTTCACCATCAGGCCCTTGATCAAGGCCCTTAACTCGATCTGCTCCAGAGTCGGTTTATTTGTAGAAAAGCTTTTCACAATGTAATCTATATGTGTCAGATAAAGCATTTGTTTCTGTCGCGTTGTACTTATGTAACTTGAGTACAAGATTTCCCCAAGTTCTCCATGAGTAAGATCTGGAAAAACACCAAACGCTTGAGAAATCCATCACTAAGCCTCTCACTGGTGCCAGCTCCGGTTACCAATGAAAGAATTTTCACATTAATCATCAATCAAATCTGAATAACGCCACATTTTAAAAAAAGAGGTTCCTTGAGGTTCTACACAGAGCCCTGGGGTTATGTGCTTGGCCAATAGCACCTTCACGGCTCTTGAATGGTTCTTCGTCAGGGTGTAATGGTTCACTAAACTACTTGTAGCGTTTCCACTGCATTAAAGGTTCTTAGTAGTGGATAAAAGGTTCTACGGACTATATAAAGGATCTTTTTACAGGCACAAATCCCATCTTTTGGTCACTGCTAAGAAGATTTTGACGGTCATCCATATTGTTCCACTAGACATAAGAGCGGATACTGTTACGTGTTAATAGCCATTTACCTCGACACATCTACCTATGCAAACGTCGATCACATTTAGAATGAGACAAAACTATAAATCAACCGAGGCTAAAACGAGACTGACAGGAACAAGAACAGAACTTTTTTATTTTTCAGAAAACGTTCATTGCACATGTCCTTTGAAAATGTTATGATAATTCCTGAATATTATACAACAGTACATTAGTATTAATGACTGTAAGATCCAGATCCAGAAAGTGGTCACGTGATGAAGGAACAAACGACTCGGGCCCGCGGACTCAGGAGATGAACGAATCATTTCTGTTTCCGGTACAGACCGCATAGCTGAAGCCTATGAGGCTGAGTGATGCACGTGATGAGCGAACGACTCGGGAGATGAACTAATCATGTTTGCGGACGTTGCAAATGAACTTTTGAAATGAACAGATCGTTCATGAACGACACATCACTATTCCTAATGTGTTGCCCTATTTATACCTGCCCTTTTATATCTCTATGTCAAATCATTGTTCATCGTTCTGTTCGGGTTTTTTGGTTCTTATTTATGTTTCTCCATGTTGTGTCCTTTGTCTTTGTCTTCAGGTTTTGTTTATTTCATGTCATGCTTGATTTACATCATGTTCTTAGTGTCATTTTAAGTTAATAAAAACAAGGACTGCTTCATCCTGCACTCGGCTCTGATGATCGGCGGCGTATTTCCGAATTCGTAACAGATGAAGAGGACTGTACTCAGTCAAAGGAAGAGATTTTCACAGGGGAAAAAAGCATGACAGAAAAATTTCTTTCATTACACTCATACTATAATAAACGTAGAGACCATGGCTCGTTTATTGATTATGTTTTGCTTTTGTTGTTAGTCAGTGTGAGAAAACATGTCAAGTATGCAAATATGTCAAGTATCCTTAATGCCCATGAAAGGCCATACTGACTCTTTTTATGAATAGAAAGACTTTAACAGAAGACTGATCTCTGGAAATAATGTAAATCCTGCAGAGAATATTATTAAGCTCTGGCAGCAAGTGCAGTATTTAGTAAGCTAAACCGATTTACCTGCTACAACTGAATTACGAGCAGCTTCGTGGAAGAGTATTTAGTTTGTGTGCATGAGAATTGGTTTTTGTTTGGTCACTAGTGATAGTGATTAAGATAAACAATGCTGAAAAACAGGCATGCAAAGCTCTTTTTTTTTTAAAATCAGAATCCGATCTAAATTCCCCCTGTTTATTTCCTCTTTACAAAGCCTAAGCGCTAATCCGTGACCTTTCCTCCCATCTCTCCCAAGAAAAGCAAGATAAGGCCAAATAAATATGAGATATGACATACATTTTATCTGCGAAGGAGTGAGATTTGAAAGTCGCCGCTATCACGGAGGATGAAGGACAGCTGGGACGTTTTTGCAGAAAACTTTCTGCACATCTTTCCAACATAATAGGATTGAGTGTCTCAGATAATAAAATTATCTTCTGGCCTTTTCAAGTCAGCTGTTTCAAAGTGCGCCTGCAAAGGACGTGACTTTTATTTCCACAGATGACGATGACGGAGACGAAGATGCCGGGGCCAGAGACGGATAACGGTGATTTTTGCTTTGAGATGGAAACGTAAACAGCACTCATATGGAAAAAACTAAAGCGCTCACCACTCCAGCATGGCCATTTCCCAATTCAACAATTTCACTAAAAGCAATCAGGATCCAGTTGAACGCTGCTTTTTATCCAAACCTCTTTTCAGCCTTACCATTTCACTCTGAACTAAAAAAGAATATTGCCTTGTCTAAGGCAGGCTCTTTGGCTGAAAATAAATATTACTCCATTAAAAAGTAGCCGACTCGTCTGTATGAGTGCTATATGAGAAATCCTTTCGGGATAATAACAGCAAGACTGTAACGGCAGTTCTAGACAGCTATTAGAAAGCAACTTACAATGTTCTGTCCTTGTAAAAAAAACAATAATACTGAACCTTGTATGTTACAATACGCAAAATGATTCTTTTTGTGATTCGAGTCATCAGTGATGATTCAATGATTTGAATCGTCAGTGATGATAAAATGAGTTGAATCTTTGAATCTTAACCTCACTGATTTATTTAGTTATTTACAGTGAAACAACAATAATCCTGAAGCTTCCATGTTGTAACGTGCAAAATGATTCTTTTGTGATTCACCAGTGATGAGTCAATGATCTGAATCTTTGAATCTTTACCTCACTAATTAATTCAGTGATGTACAGTGAAACAACAGCAATCCTGAAGCTTATATGTTGTAATGTACAAAACGATTCTTTTTGCGAATCGAGTCATCAGTGACAATTCAATGATTTGAATCTTTGAATCCTCAGTGATGATAAAATCATCTGAATCTTTAACTCACTAATTTATTCAGTGATGTACAGGGAAACAACAATAATCCTACACCTTGTATGTTGTTTGAACAAAATGATTCTTTTTCTGATTTGAGTCGTCAGTGAAAATAAAATGATTTGAATCTTTGAATCTTAACCACACTAATTTGTTCAGTGATGTACAGGAAGACAACAATAACCCTTAAACGTGTACGTTGCGATGCGCAAAATGATTCTTTTGTGATTCACCAGGGATGAGTCAATGATCTGAATCTTAACCTCACTCATTAATTCAGTAATGTACAGGAAAACAATAATAATCCTGAAGCTTAAAAGTTTAACGTGCAAAACGATTCTTGGTGTGATTCGAGTCATGATGATTCAATTAATTGATTTGTTGAATCTTAAACTCACTAATTTACTCAGTTATGTACAGGGAAACAACAATAATCCTAAAACCTTGTATGTTGCAATGCACAAAATGATTCTTTCTGTGATTCGAGCCATCACTTATGATTCAATGGTTCGATGATTGAATCTTTGAATCGTTACCTCACTAATGAACTCAGTGATGTACAGGGAAACAACAATAATCTATCTATCTATCTATCTATCTATCTATCTATCTATCTATCTATCTATCTATCTATCTATCTATCTGTCTGTCTGTCTGTCTGTCTGTCTGTCTGTCTGTCTGTCTGTCTGTCTGTCTGTCTGTCTGTCGGTCCGTCCATCCATCTATATCTACATTTGTAGCTAGCTGTAGTTACTTTGCCGTGTATTTGTGTTCCTTAGCTTGTTGTTCATCCCATTTACACAAATCAAGGAAAATACTTTAGTCTTATAATCCACAATGTGGGATCCAAGGGAAGTATAGGTAGTAAGGCGTCTGTAAAATTATCAGGGGTTGCTAGCTAATCTCAATAACAAGTAACATACGAATAATATCACTGTGAATCTAATGACTGTTTTAATTTTTAAAAAGGGTCTATCAGTGGAAAAGCTCCAGGAATAAAAAAGCTCACTGGCTCCAAAACATAGCACCAATATTACTCCACACATTTAAATCCCCACCCTATTATTTGAACCTATTATTATTTTAATATTTGTATTATGTGCTTGAAACCGATCTTTACTGAGGAGGTCTGTTGAGGTTTTACTGTTACACTGGTCTCTGGTTTACAAACACACACACACACACACACACACACACACAGAATCCATGTTTAACATTAGAGATTTAGTGAAATCAGCTCAAGGAAAGTTTTTTTGTTGGAAAAATGTTCCCATCCACACACCCTAAACTTCAATGCACCAGAAAAAGGAAGAGATTCGTCTAAAACGCCAAGAATCTCTAGACTGAGACATCATTTGAATATCATGAATATTCAGAAGAGTTTTCATATTCGCTGTCACTAATGAGTACAAATTTAGATATATTCCAGCGCATCGTCTCAGAGAGCCACGTTAACTCTCACAATCAGTACATGGAATCGTTTTCTCTCTCAAATGCAAAATGGGGTCTGTGTGGGATGTGATGTGATAGATTAAGAAGTGAGATTTCTACAAGCTGTCTCGAATACAGAGTTTGATCTATGGAACAGATCCATTGTTTCCCACAGAGTTTCCCAAGTATGAGTTGTGTTTTAATTCACAGGAATCACAGCACTGTTCCACTACAACCGAACTTACACCATGTCCTAAAGGTAGTCTTGGGTTCAGTTCCAAACACTTCCTGGTCTACATGACAGCTTTTTCAGTAAATCAGTGTCAGACTAATCTGCCAGTGCGAACTATACATTTTTTGGCAGACGCCTTTAACCAGGGCGACTTACATTTATTTCATTTATACAACTGAGCAGTTAAAGGCCTTGCTCAAGGGCCCAGCAGTAGCAGCGCTGAGATTCAAACTCACAACCTTTCAATTAGTAGCCCAACACTGGGATGTGGTAGTTTAGTGGCGAAGGTGTTGGCCTCCTCATCAGCGGGTTGGGGGTTTGAATCCCAGGTCCACCAAGCTGCCACTGCTGGGCAAGGCCCTTAACCCTCAGTTGTGTAAAATGAGCTAAATTGTAAGCCGCTCTGGATAAGGCTGCCTGCCAAATGCCAGAAAATGAATGTAAATACCATAACCACTGAGCTACCACTTCCCTGAACTGTAGTTGACCACAGTCTGAAAAAATAAATAGAAAGATCCAGAAATGTAGTAAATATGCCTTTGAGAATAATGTGATGTCATCTGAGATGTTTATCATCTCTCTGTCCAGTCCATCCCCACTCTTATTAGTCACTTGGCAGCCGTCTCAGTTATGAGACCAACTCTCAGTGCTTATCCTCAAGTAACCCTTATTTTGATAATGGCCCCAAAGTGCAGAGTGATGAGTGCTAATAAATTTGCAAAATTTATCCTTTAAGTGAAAAGTTGAAAATTCTCAATTTATTGGAGTTCGCTGAGGAGGTTGCTAGGGTGTATTGATAAAGAATGAATCTTCTATCTGTGAAAAACTGTGGGGAAAAAAAATGGTGCTACTATTGCTGTCGCACCTCAAACCCACAAAATTTACACTCACAATCCATGACAAGTGTTTAGCTAAGATTAGAAATGCATTCAGTGTGTAGGTGGAAGTCATGAAGAGAGAGCGTGTTCCAACTAATGGTAACGTGTTGCGTCAGAAAGCATCGAGTTGGTACAAAGACTTTAAAAAGCCATCCCCTGGATAGAGTGTTTACTAATATCTTCAATTTCAACCATGCCCTGTGGAACTGTATTGGTTTCTGACTCCAACCCATAAATATTAACCCCCTCTCTGATATTTTTGCAAACAAAGGTAATTCTTTAGATAATTGACGCTTCTACATTAGCACTGCTTTTGTTGAACTCGCTCCTTAAACAACATCTTTATCACAGACAGAAAGCCAATGCAGGTCTAGACTAAATAAAATCATATCTGTATAATTTTCCTTATGCACATTTAAAAGTTTTTAATAAGAGATTAAGATCACTGTACATTAATTGGCTAAAAAACCTCATCCTTTTTGGTTGTTTTCCAGAATATTCAGTGACATGTGACAGGCTTTCCCAGGCCACTACATTTTATTATGCAGGATCAAGCCCTTATTTTTTCCCGGTGCAGCATAGCGGTGCTTCAAGCACACATTTCTAGGCTTAGGTTTGCAGTTATAGCTTATGCAGCTGCCTCCAGACTCGCTAATGCCCCTGTGACAAGTCAATGCCCCCTGAGATGTGGTGCAAATGCTGTTTTTAGCAGGCCATGGGCACTTTGACAACACACACACCAGGAGCATTGTACAGTGCTGGGAATTTAGTCACTGACTGAACCTGGCAATAACACTACAAATATGAGACTCTTTCTCCAACTCAGCCAAATATCATTTATCATTCCAGGTCGGTGTAAGTGATGACGCAGCATTAGGCCACTAGATAATTTTGACATTTTTTGAATAAAGCTTATGGGATGAGCTTAAAGAGAGGAAGCTGTGTTAACTGCGCGCCGTTTTTGCTATATCTCCGAGGAAAAGCTCCTACTGTGTCTTCTTTCAGCCTAGCTCACTTACCCAGAAACAGTAGCACCATGTGACAGATCTCCTGAGCTCACTGCTGAGAAAAAAAAATCTCACGCAGCAGGGGAAGGAAATGTGTGCTGGATATGTGCATAAGGGTGGGCAGAAACGGCAATCAGGTCTTTCTGCAACACCCCACTCACATACGCACAAGAAAAGCACGGGTTTTTAATTAGCCAGGCCTCCTATAGCGCTCTCGTCTCATGGGGCTGCTCCGTTTTGCAAACGGTTGGTGTGTATGAATCTTACCTATCTGCCAGTCCCACTGCACCTTCAACAGCTCCTTGTGTTCCATGATGGCTCTGAAAGGGAGAGAGAGAAAAAAGAAAGAAAAATACAAATTTAGGGATTTATATGAAAAAATAACTTGATGGAAGGATGGAAGGAAAAAAGAGCATGCTTAAAACTGTTATATTGTAAACAGGTTCTATAGCTAACTCGGGTAAACACTGGGGGGGGGCTACAGAAAAACATTAGCCAATCGAGGACAGATTGTGAGTTTGAATTCCAGGGATGCCAAAGCCGTCTCTGGTTGGAAGTCAAAAGAGAAAACTGTCTCTCTGGGGTGGGAGGGATGAGGTCGTCTCTCTCCTGTCAATCACAGGAACACTAGCCAATTAAAATATCAGTGATTCAGAGTCAAAGACTCTGGGTTAGTGATAGGAAAGGTGTTGGTTTAAACCCCAGCACCTCCAAGAGATCTGGAGGGAAGTGGTAGTTCAGTGAGTTCAAATGCCAAGCTGCCAGGAGTGTGGTCTTGAATAAGGATCTTAACCTTCAACTACTCAGTTGAATTAATGAACTAAATCTAGGTCTCTCTTGATAAGGGTGCCAAATATCATTAGATTAGATTAGATTAGATTAGATTAGATTAGATTAGATTAGACTAGACTAGACTTTATTGTCATTGCACATGGTTACAAGGCAACAAAATGCAGTTAGATAACCAGAAGTGGAAAGCAGTAGTGAAGTATACACAAATGTGCAGAGAATGTATATATATATATATATATATATATATATGAACATACATAATATTTATATATTATGTATGTTCATATTATGCAGTTTTGTTTCATTTTTTGTGAACTGCTGACAATATTTCTCCTAAATTCAAAATATAACTATTGTTATTTAGAGTGTATATTTAAAGGAAATGACAACACATCAAAATAACCCGAGATCATGCAGAGCTTTAATAACTCAAATTAAACAAAATGCAAATCATTTGTAAACAAATTGTGTTAATGCTTTGGCTAAATAACATTAAGAAATCAGTATTTGGTGGAATAACCCCGATCTGCGTGTGTTTTGGCTCCATGCTCTCCACCAGTTTCTCACGTTGCTGTTGGGGAACTTTATACCACTCTTTTCGCAAAAAAAGCAAACAGCTCAGCTTTGCTTGATGGTTTGTGACCATCCATCTTCCTCTTGATGACATTCCAGAGGTTTTCAATAGGGCTCACATCTGGAGATTGGACAGTGGTCTCTTATTTTTTTTTCCAGAGCTGTATATATATATATATATATATATGAAAGTACAGAGAATATATACAGTGATATATTGTAGTTTTGAGGGGTTTAACAGTGTGAAGGAGGGGATATTACCATCAGTGGGGAGTTACTAGGTTGAAGAGTTCAGTAAGGAGACTGCTGTAGGGTAAAAGCTGCTCTTTAGCCTGCTCTTTAGCCTTTCGTTCCATAATAGAGCAATTGCCATACCAGACTGAGATATAGCTGGTTAGGATGGTCTCAACTGCAGAACAGCAGAATTTCTCTAAGATAGCTGAAGAAATGTGGGCAAACTATGCATTCCTTCATATGTGTGACACAGTTTGTGTGTCGAAGGAAGCATGTGTTAGTGCTTGTTGAACATCCCATTCCAGACTTACCCGCCTCTTTGCCCCTGCAATAAGCTCTGGAAAAGCTTTCTACAAAGTATGTGCCACAAGAGCATTAGCGATATCAGGCATCCCAAATGTCTTGAGGGTCGAGGTCATGGTTCTGTGCAGGACTCTCGAGTTCTTCCACTTTTTAACTTTTAACATTAGGGCATTGTCATGCTGGAACAGGTTTGTCTTCACCCTTCCAGGTTGGTAAGTGTCATGTAATTGAGGAGGACTGGCTGGTGGGTGGGAATTTTTGAAAAAAAAAAAAACATTAAAAAGAAAATGGAGAGGAAAAAAAAAGATGAACCTACTGAACACCAGATCATGTTGTGCTTTTATATTTACATGTTGATGTGAAGTGTAGGTGTGTATTGTTATGATATAATATTATTATGACGTCTGCTGTATGGAGCTGCTTTGCCATATTTGAAAATAATCAATTCTGTTTCTGAAAGTATGCTGTACAATGGAACCTCGGCATACGAACTGAATTCGTTCTAGAGGAGAGTTCTTAAGGGGAAAATGTGTATTGCAAAACAAATTCTCCCATAAGAAATAATGTAAATGCAGACAATCCGTTCCAGCCGCCCAAAAATATGAGCAATATTCCCAATATGAAGTGTATGTAAACTGTATGGCTGCTTACAAAGAACTGACCCAAGCCATGCGTTCCAAGGGTACTCACAGGAAGTCGTGCCACCAAGCTTGGGCTGAAAATAAAACAGACCACCCACGCCACCAATCTGTCCACAAAAAAACACGCCAAAAATCACCTAGCTTTTGAACGCATGCTGAAGGCAACGTTGGTATCGTATTATTCGGTTTAGCCCTTTCATTGAACTGTTAACCATCCAAAGATCATCTGAGAAGCCCTTTTTTTTTAAAGAGTGTTGTCAGAGATCCTTAATCCATTCTGTTCACCTCAGCCATGGGGTGCAAATCGACAGAATGGAGAAGAAACCCCAGGTGATACGCTTTGCTTTGAGACTTGTGGTGTGATATACGAGGTGACAAGTCTCCAATATTGAAGTAGAAAGTGGTCAAACACTCGACCTCCTGGAACTTCTAAGGATTGGATCGATACCTGGTTGCAAAGAGACTCTATGGCTGTAGGAGGGATTCTCTAAGACCTGCAGCAGTGCCAGCAATCAAAAAAAGAGCAGTGGCAAGAGACATGTGCTCAGCTGTCTCTTCCACCTCTGCATTCATCTGTTTTATACTAGAGTTGATCAGGAGAGAGGAATGGAGGAAGGCATTTTTGCCATTCCCTCCAGCTCAGTCAGAAATTTTGTAAGGATTTCTATCTCACTGAGCACAAAGAATTAATTCAACAATACATGGACAAGTTTTTGCCAAACCTTAATGGGATGGCCGTAGTCCATCTTTTTGAGGATGTAGAGACCACTATAGTAGTTTTGATAATTTCCTTGTCTTGTACTGATTGATTGCCTCTATCAATTTCTAAGTTCTTTTAATCCTGGCTGTTACACAACACCACTTCCTGTTTAACTCTTTTTCCCAGAGGACAAAATGGTGTTTGCTCCTGTTTTGTTGTGTCCATGTTCAGCATCGAATGTCTTTGTCATGAAACACTCCACAGTGGTGCTTAGTTGACACTCAGGACTTTAAGAATTTTAATTACACTGGAACCTCGGCATATAAACAACTTACAAATTTTTGCCTTTAAGAATTTAAATTTGCATCGGCATATGAAACATTTTCGACATATGAACGAACCGAACCGCCCGGGAGCCGATCAAAACTTGTTAGCGTCAGCGGAAATCCAAGCGAAGCCAACTGAAGCGAGTTTAAAAAATGTTGTACATTTTGTTTCAGTCAGCGATTTAGATTAGTTAAGTATATGGAGCATCAGGAGTTGTGGGTTTGTTTACAGGCTCCAAGAAACAAAAAAAGGGAGGGACTTATCTTACAATAATGAAGATAAGAACATAGAACAGCGCAAACTGGTTCTAACCAGAAAAAGGAGTGGGAGGCCTGGTACACAACTGGAAAACAAGGACATTTCCGAGTGAGCCCAAGCTTTTGAACAGTAGTGTATGATCAAAATGATTTCAGTTACATAACTGGATTTTAAGGAGCATCTTTTAGACTAAAACTTTAAAGGCACACCGGGCAAAAGATGCATTTTCAAGGTCCCAGTGATCCTAGAGAGAACCACCTCAGCAAGAAAGAAAGTTTACTGCTCTTTATTTGGAGTGTGCTGTGTGTAAAAGATGTCTTAACTTTTCTGGAAATATTTTGTATAATTTAGAATACAAATGTATTCAGTGCAACTTAATTAGGCCCGGCTGACCCAATAATGCTCTGAGACATCAACTGGTACACATTGGGACAGTGGTAATGCTGAGTCACTCCCTCAGAAATAAAGGTTTTCCTTTCATGGGTATGTTTTACCTGAAAGGTACATCGCTGGTCCATAAGGAGCAATTATGTACCTTATTTTAAAGCTATTCACATTTCCAGAATGTACTGCAGACTACAAAAGATGACAAAAGATGTATCCTTGGTGGTACCAAAGACAGCTACCTTTGAAAATACTTTTATATGCACCTTTTATTTCTGAAAGTGCAGCAACAGCCATTCTTTCACAATTCATCACGTTTTGGTGTAATTACTCTCAACATGTTAGCAGTTGGGTTTGGGCGTGGGTAAACAGGCCTGCTGGGGTGTGTTTAAATATAGCATCAATCTGGATGTTGATGTATTTGTGAGCGATTCAGCGAGCCACCCTGGGGAGGCGAGCGGCTGGTGGTCTAAGCTCCGACTGGAGGCTTCTGGGAGCTTGTTAAAGAATGTGATGCATTCAAATAACCCATTCTGGCTCAGGGGTAGAACAACCAGGGAGGAAGACAATCCCTCTTGGATCAGGATTGGGAATTGCTTCCAGCTAGCAGCAAGAGCCAGCTGGCAGAGACAGAAACAGGACCACAGGGGGAAGCAGAGCTTCACAGCTGAGGGGCAAAATCCATTATGTGACACATGGATGACCTCATCCTGACCAGGGACTGGCAGAGTGGACTGTAATGTGTACACAGAGACCTCACAGGACGAACATATCGAATATCAAATGCTGCCTTGATGTATAATATGCTGCTATTTGCTAAAAACGGATTATATATAATTATAACCAGAGAAGATTAGAGTATGCTCCAGCCTTGGTGCCAACATTTTGGAGTGTATATTGAGGAGAGACACTTACAGCTGAATGCCGCTGAAGAAGGAACCGAAGAGACCCATCATACCCAGGAACTCTACACGACTCAGGTTCTTCACGATGAATTCCTCACACACATTAGAAATGCCATATAGAGTTGCACCGGCTAGAACCAGGAGGTCTCCCAGCAGCTTATGGTCCCCTGTTGAGTCAAGCACAGTAAAATAGTAAAATCCTATTAGAAAACTTTACAGAATACTACAAAACTTTACAACAGCTAGTTACAAGTTTTGGGTTTGTAAAAAAAATGCTGTTCATTTAAAAAAGCTTCAATAATTTGACACTTAAATACGATTCAAACCGCATTGAAATTGAAGCTTCAAAATCCAAATCATCAATAGAAATGTATACGATTTATAAATATTTTACGAGTTCACTTATGATGCTGTTCAAATATACACTAGCGGATCAAATATTCCTCTTACTCTGGTAAATAACCTTCATGAAAATGAGAGAAAAGAAATCTATTACACACCAAAAACGCTGCTGCCTGATATTACCTTTGTTTGCTGTGAAAACCTTCGGAGCGAAGAAATCTCAAAGGCAAGTGAACGCCATATTATTAAACTACAAGACCCTTGTGGATAATTTACTCTCATCTAAATCCTTATACAGCAGGATCTAAGCCGTGTTTGTGAATTCCTTTGATGAGACGTGGGGCTTTGGGGAGGTGGTGTGTGATATTCTATAGAGCAGGCTTAGCTCTTATTCATATTTAATAATAAGCAGTGATTCGGTCAGGGAGCTGGTGAGAATCTGAGAGGGTTGTACACGGCTCTGGTGGCAATGCTGGGCGTCTGAGTCTGAAACAACACACCTCGCTTGGGATTGAAATATGTGTGTGTGTGTGTTGCTGGATTCTGTGCTATTTGGATGAAAAGCCTTACCAAGACCCTGCTGTCGTCCCACCAGCACGTCGGCTCCCACCATGCAGCCGATGCCGAGCAGGCAGACGCCCACGCCGACGAAATGCACCACCTTATACCTCACCAGCAGGAAGAACCAGGACAGCAGGAGCACGACGGGGATGACGAAGCAGTCCAGCAACTGAAAACACACACATACACACACACACACACACAGAGAACATTATCTATGTACTAACAGCATCGTGACACACAGCTTTGGTTTTGCACAGATACAAGTGTGGCTTATTGAGAAGAAAGCTTTTTTTCCCCCTTTTGCTATATTTGTCTGAAATGACGTCAGAATCTGTCACTGCTCACTTGCAGTATTTTTAAACCCAAATTTGTCCAATCTGTGCTCGCATTACCATCTGTTTTGATGTTCTTGTATAACAGATGCAAGGCCAAAATGCTGCTTTCCCATTTTATTTTTAACTTCAAGCAAAGGAGTAATCATTTTGTCTGAAATTTTATGCAACAAGGTTTGGTAGATGTATGTGTTTAATATTGATAGAGATAACACAAGTTTGGAAACCTTTAACAACTAAAATCTTCAAAATGCTTTTTTTGATAGAGGGATAGATGGGTGGATGGGGGATGGACGGATAGAGGAATGGCTAGATGAATGGATAGAGGATGGACAGCTGGCTAGATGAATGAATAAATGAATGGAGGGATGGCTGCATGAATAAATGGATGGAGGGATGGATGGTGAAACTGGGGATGGATGAGGGATGGATGGATGGCATGATGGCTGGATGAATGAATAAATGAATGGAGGGATGGCTGCATGAATAAATGGATGGAGGGGTGGATGGTTAGACTGGGGGATGGATGGATAGAAGGATGGCTGGATGAATGAATGGATGGAGGGATGGATAGATGGAAGGGGGGTGGATGGATGAAGGGATGGCTGGATGAATAAATGGATGGATGGATAAGGGATGGATAGATGGATGGAGAGATGGTTGGATGAATGAATAAATATAGGGATGGATGATGAATAAATGGATGGAGGAATGGATGGGTGGGCTGGGGGTGTATGGATGGAGGGATGGCTGGATGAATGTATGGATGGAGAGATGGCTGGATGAATGAATGGATGGATGGAGGGATGGCTGGAAAAATAAAAGGATGAAGGGATGGCTGTATAAATGAGTGGATGGGGGATGGCTGGATGAATTAATAGATGTAGGGATGGATAGACAGGGGGATGGATGGATAGAAAGACGGCTGGATGAATGAATGGGTTGAGGGATGGCTGGATGAATGAATGGATGGAGGGATGGCTGGATGAATGAACAGATGGAGGGATGGCTGGATGAATGAACAGATGGAGGGATGGCTGGATGAATGAACGGATGGAGGGATGGATGGATGGATAAATGAATTAATGGAAGAATTGCTGAATGAATGAATGAATGAAAGAATGGAGGGATAGAAGGATGACTGGATGAATGAATGGATGGAGGGATGGCTGGATAAATGAATGGATGGAGGGATAATGTTGCTACACTGTGTTCATTAAAACCCCACCCCCTTTTTTAAGATTTATGCTTTTCTCTAATTATATTACGAGTATACCGTGAACATGTGACTTGTGTTGCTATGCCTTTTGCATTACCATGCAGTTGCAGTCATGATGTCTGGAGATGAGAGCTTTCATCAGCTCTACTGCTAGAACTCTACATCTAACCGCAAAACATCATTATTTTTAAAATACGTTTTTATTATCCCAGCAATCCCAAAACCATAAAGTGTGTCTGAAACGTAGGAAATTCTGCCTTGTGTTTATTGTAAATCTGCTCAGTCTGTATTGTGTCTGCATCGTTGCACTGTTTTGTATGATTTCTACTCTCTCATATTAACTGCACTGCAGTATCTTATTCATCCACATTCACCAATTCTGCCAAGTCCAAGTGGCGCTTTTTCAGATCTCTTCATCTGGACAATTTTTAAAACCCAGTATACACGCATCCTTTTTTCTCCTGCTCTCATAATCCTGTATACCATCTCAGGTGAAGCAGCTGCTCCTGACATAACCGACAGCAGAAAACACTGGCTGGTCAGGGAGCCGATCGTGGACAAAGCCACACGAGGATGTAATTTGTTTTTGATGTAGGCTTTTATTTCTGATGAGAAATAGTTATAGTCACAAAATATTCAGTCTACATTGAGTAACACCTGTCACTGTGTTATTATTGAGATAAATGATGTTTTCTGAGATATCAGAGCTAGTATCATATATCATTTCATAAAATCTATTTATACATTGTGAGTGAAACCGAGAAGCAGCTGATTTGATGTTAATAGTTTTTTACTTTTTTTAACACAATTTTCCTCTCCTTTTTACTGTTACGTTAATTCTAGCTGTCCTTTTTTGTTACACGTTGATTGATTATCCACAACAGCAACTCTGATGATGGTTGTAGCATCCATCCATCCATCCATCCATCCATCTATCCCTCCCTCCCTCCCTGCATCCATCCATCCATCCATCCATTTTCTGTAGCTCTTATCCAACACAGGGTCACAGAAACCTGGAGTTTGTTCAATGGGAATCAGGGCACAAGGTGAGGGACACTCTGGACACACACACATGCACTCATTCACCATTCATCATTCACTCATTCACTCATTCAGAGACACCAATCAACCAATAGCAGGAGGAAACTGGAGAACCCTGAGCAAATCCCTGAAGCACACAGAGAACATGCAAACAGGAAGGAGACAAGATTCGAACCCCTGACCCTAGAGGTGCGAGGAAAATGTCATTCACAGGGACCTGAATGAAGGAAGCTCCACATCCAAACCTTAGGTTGATTGGTAATTCTAAATTGCCCGTAGGAGTGACTGTGTGTGGTTGTCTGTCTATATGTGTGGCCCTGTGATGGACTGGTGACCTGTCCAGGGTGTACCCCTGCATTTCGCCCAATGTGTGCTGGGATAGGCTTCAGCAGACCCCTGTGACCTTAATTAGGAATAAAGCGGGTTTAACTGATGGATGGATGTTTATTCAACATTTTCAGGACAGAGGATTTTGATTTTTTTTTTTGTTACAAAATGTAAAAGATCATGAGAAGGCTTTACGGCGTCATTAACTTCATAACATTAGCTATTAGCAAAATATAACATGAAAACTAGAAACAGGTAAAAAGCACAGTGTGTTACACAACTATAGGTAATAGTAGATTAACAAATAATCTGAAAATGATCCAGTATATCGTCAGTGCGCAAACGCTGCATCCAGTCTTTGTCCCAGAGCCCAAAAAATGGAGTTTGCTCCTGTTTGGTTGTGTCCATGTTCAACCTTGAATGTCTTTGTCATGTCTCACTCCACAGTGGTGATTAATACTGTATGAAAGTAGACACTTGAATTTGTAGTGTTTCTATCTTCAAAGTAAATGTTGATATCAAACCCATTTCTGCTGTCTGAGATGCTCCAAGTGCTTATTCATAATGAATCAATTTGAAGGTGTTTATCTTCAACCAGTAAAATACTGGTAAAACACACTGAAAGCCAACAGACTCGTTTTATATCAGACTCACAGCCAGAAACTCATTCATTTGTGGGTAAGGTGTTGGACTACTGATTGGAATGTTGTGAGTTCACATCCTAGGTCCACCAAGCTGCCACTGCTGGGCCCTTGAGCAAGGCCCTTAACCGTCAGTTGTATAAAATGAGATAAATGTAAGTCAGTCTGGATAAGGGCATCTGCCAATGTAAATGTAAATGTCCTGATAAGTCGATTTCGAACATCAGTGTACTGGTTAAAAGGCTTTAAATATGTCGCAGGAAACTTTTTAATTCTGAAGATTCTGACATTGACTTATAAAACTGTGATTATTAGATAAAACGTGAAATAGACCCAACTGCCTGAAACCCTTTATAGACATGTAATGTAATTTGAGTATTGGAAAAAGCACGTACACTAACGCTGGAAAAAGGCGAATCATTTTCGTTTGCTACAGAATAATACTGTATTCCTAATATTGATCATTTGTCTCGTACACAAAAGCTGCCTCGCTGAGTTATGAAACAAGCTCTGCGACAAGCAATCCATCAATATATACAAGCGTTTAAATATTCCAACATGCACTTCCTTGTTTTGCAATCTCCGAACAAAGCACTAAATATCGACCGAGAGGGTTTATTGCTACGGGTGCTCCACGGCTGAACGAAAGAGAGAGCGTATGGAGTTTTTATAGCCGCAGGGGAGCCATCAGCCCTCTGTTCCAGGAAGAGCCAATGGCACTCAGAGACACTGTACAGAATGGACCATGAGCTCATACATTAACCCGTAAGAGTGAGACTTTCACTGTCCTCTGTCCAACATCCAAGCAGTTACAGCAGTAAGAGTCAGTGTAAAGTTTTATTGTAATGAAAGTGTCACCTGAAGCGTGATTTACTGGCCAGCTCGGATCATCTCAGGTTCTTTTCCTCTCAGGATCATCTCAGAGAGATTTTTCACATCCCTGTCACCACTGGTTTGTTCATTAGGGACCTAAATCCCTGCATTGGGATTTGTGTAAAGCTGCTTTGTGACAATATCTATTGTTCACGTCTGCCTTGCACCTCCAAGGTTAGGGGTTTGATTTCCATTTTTGTCCTGTGTGTCCTGTTTCTCCCTGTGCTTAAGCAGTTTCCTCTGGGTATACTTTTTTCTCCTCCAGTACAAAGACATGGGTGCTGACTGGCACCTCTAAATTGTCCGTAGTTTAAATGGGTGTGTGAGTGTGTGTGAGATTGTGTCCTGCATGGGTTTTTCACCTTGTACAGGATAAAACACACCCTGTGAGGATAAAAAGTACAGAGGATGGATGGAGAAATGGATGGATGGCCTGAGAGATGGATGGAGGAATGGATATATAGAGGGAGGGAGGGATGGATGGATGGAGGGATGGATGGAGAGTTGGAAGAAGGAATGGATTGATAGAGGGATGGATGGAGAATGGATGGATGGCTGGAGAGATGGATGGAGGAATGGATATATAGAGGGATGGATGGATGGAGGGAGGGAAGAATAGAAGGATGGATGGATTAATAGATGGATGGATGGATGGATGGAGAGATGGAAGGAGGAATGGATCGAGGGAGGGAGGGAGGGAGGGAGTGATGGATGGAGTGGTGGATGGTTGGATGGATGTATGGCTCGAGAGAGAGATGCTTGGATGTATGGATAGATGGATGAATGGATGGATGGAGGGAGGGATAAAAGGATGGATGAATGGATGGATGGAGGGAGGGATAAAAGGATGGATGAATGGATGGATGGATGAATGGATGGATGGATGGAGGGAGGGAAGGATGGATGGAGGGGCGATGGATGGTTGGCTAGACAGACGCATGCGTGGATGGATGGTTGGATGGATGGATGGATTAATAGATGGATGGATTAATAGATGGATGGATGGATGGATTAATAGATGGATGGATGGATACCTGGATGGATCAAAAGATGGGGCATGGACAGATAGATGGATGTCTGCTGTCCAACATCCAAGCCGTTACAGCAGTGAGAGTGTAAAGTTTTGTTGTAATAGTGCCTGAAGCGCAATTTGCTGACCAGCTCGGATCATCAGGCCAGAATCTCGTGTAGAGCAAAGCTGAATGAAAAGAAAGCAGTGTTTGTGATTGCAGAAAGTCTTCTTTTTGAAAAGGACGTTTCAACAAACCAACGTTTCACATCACAGAAAATAATAATTACAGCACTTCAGTCTCATTCTGGTTCCACAAATTGATGGAAAAGTGGACGATTAGCGCAGAATCAAAGAGGTCATAGGATTAGAGGTGAGAACACTTCAAGGGGTCATCTGATCCACTTACTGAAGCTCCAAATCCCACAGTTTCACACAGTTTCATAACATCCACACTTACAGAGCATCAGAGGCAGAGAGAGAGAGAGACACAGAGAGAAAGAGAGAGACTAGAGACAGACTGAGAGAGAGAGGGAGACAGATACAAAGAGAAAGAGAGTCAGAGACTGAGAGAGAGAGAGAGAGAGAGACTGGGAGAGAGACAGACTGGGAGCAAGACTAAGATAGTGAAAGAAAGACAGACAAAGAGAGACATACAGTGAGAAAGACAGAGAATGAGCATGAGATCGAGGTAGAGAGAGAAAGATATATGATAAAAAAGAGAAAAATCTGACAGACAGACAGACAGAATCCCACAGAGAGAGAGAGAGAGACAGAGAGAGAGAGAGAAACAGAGAGATGGCCAGAGATCAGAGACAAAGATGAAAAGAGAAAAGGAGATAGCAGTTGAGGAGGATGATAATAAAGAGATACAGACAGACAGACAGAGGGAGAGAGAGAGAGGGAGAGAGAGAGAGAGAGATGGCCAGAGAACAGACACAAACAGAGATGAAAAGAGAAAAAAGTGATGGCAGAAGAGAGAGACAGAAAGAAATAGAGAGACAGACAGAAAGAAACAGAGAGACAGACAGAAAGAAACAGACAGACAGATAGACAGGCTTGAGACAGAAAAGTCACTGAACATTAATCATGTTTATGTAATGAGTAAAACTTTGGCTCCTGTGTGCCGCTGCTTGTGTCTCAACATGAATATTAATAAGTTGTCCTCTTACCTTGTTAGTTTGAAATAGTTACAATATGTTGTGCTTATATATTCCTCTCACACTGTGCAGGAATGATGATGATGATGATGATGATGATGATTATTATTATTATCATTATTATTATTATTATCATTATTATTGTTATTCATACAGTCACTTCAGTAAGTTAGGGAACGAATGACAGGAACACAGCTCAGGTTGATCTCCCCCGGAACGCCGCATAATCGAAGGCTGAAAATAAAATCTAAGATCTCACCATGTCTACAATTACGGCTAAGATAAAATGCAAATTTATGTCTTTTCCCTGACAGGTCTGAGACGAGCCCTTATTCAAGACGCGCTTCATTTTAATGGTGTTTCCTGCAGTAGAAATGACATCATGCTCTCTGTCAGTGAGAGATTTCTGACTAATCAATCACTGAGAGTTTAGTTTCTGATCATGTTAGGTACATTATACGATCACTTATTTTTCACTTCCAGGAAGTCTCTACATCGCATGATATCAGTTCCTCCTGGACTTCAGGGAGTTTTTTTGTAACTGTTGAGGCAAAATAATGCTTGGTTTTTGGTGAAATCACAAGCACAAGATTCTTCTTTTAAACTCCTACCAGTGAAGACACGTTTAATTACTTTCTACATTAGGTTTATTCATGTTCTACACACGTGAATGGAATTAGGCTGAATGCGTATTGTGATGACATCACACGCCACGTCTTGGCCCAAATACAGAGAAAACTCCGCATATGAATGTCCTCCCTTACAAATTTTCGCCTTAAGAATTATAATTTTGCCAGAAATTATATGAAGCATATTCGACATACGAATGAACCGAACCAAACTGAAGTTGCGTGCAGATCCGGGACACTTTCAAAACTTGTTAGCGTCAGTGGACAGCCGAGCAAAGTCAACTTTTAGGAATTTTTTACAATTTTTTTTCAGTCAGTCAAAGCCGTATGGAAAGAGTCAACCCACGATACCAACGTTGTCTTCAGCATGAGTTCAAAAGCTAGGTGATTTTCCGGGTGTTTTTTTGTGGACAGATTGGTGGTGTGGGTGGTCTGTTGCCCAAGCTTGGTGGCACGACTTCCTGTGAGGAGCCTTGACATGGAATGCTTGGCTTGGGTCAGTTCTTTGTAAGCAGCCATACAGTTTACATACGCTTCATATTGGGAATATTTTTGGGCGGCTGGAACAGATTATCTGCATTTACATTATTTCTGATGAGAGAATTCGTTTCACAATACACATTTTCACCTTAAGAACTCTCCTCCAGAACGAATTAAATTCATATGCCGGGGTTCCACGGAAAATCTGGGTCAATTGCAATCTCTTCCAAATATTGCATTTGGAAGCTTAGATGATGTGGAGGGTCCATCAGACAAGTCCATATGAATTAGTTATTGAATTGATATATATATAATTGATATATATGAATTGTTATAATCAGAAAGAGCACATTTTTTATAAAACCGGATGTTACACTAGATTGCCAAAAGTTTTGGGACGTCTGCCTTTACATGCACATGAATGTAATATGGAATTGTCCCACCCTTTGCAGCTATAACAGCTTCAACTCTTCTGGGAAGGCGTTCCACAAGGTGTTTATAGCAATTTTTGACCATTCCTTTAGAAGCACATTTGTGAGGTCAGACACTGATGCTGGACGAGAAGACCTGGCTCCGCTCTAATTCATCCTAAAGGTGTTCTATCGGGTTGAGGTCAGGATTCTGTACAGGTCAGTCAAGTTCCTCCATGCCAAACTCGCTCATCCATGTCTTTATGGACCTTGCTTTGTGCACTGGTGTACAGTCATGTTGGAACAGGAAGGGGTCATCCCCAAACTGTTCCTACAAAGTTTGGGAGCATGAAATTGCATGAAATAAAATGACTTCAGTGTTTCGTGTCTTAGTGTTATAAAAGTGACCCGAAGATAGTTGGGATATTTTAGAAGAGTGTGTGTCTGGTGATGTAGTTTCAGATCTGTCAGTCATATAGACCGACACAACACAACACTGTGAGTGTGTCGAGTATAAATTACATTCTTCATTATGAAAGCAGCTGCTCACATCCCTCAGCATCTGTCAGCTCCCTGCTGCTTGTCTCTCAGAGTGTGGAAAGCTCTTAGAGGAGATCAGTGTGCACTTTATCCTCACGGGAGCTGCCACGCTGTGGCAAAGTAGGACATTCAGGTCCACACACAAGCACACACGAGCGGCTATTAGCGACCAGAGGCTCCACTTTCAAATGATTTCTGAGAGGCCGTGGGGAGAGTACATCATCCATTTGGGCGACTGAGAGCAGCTCCGCTGTCAGCTCAAATGGCAGCGGATGACATGAATGGTACCGGAGTGAAGCAAACTGGGATGCGTCATTAGTTTTGTCTACTAGATGTGTGTGTGTGTGTGTGGGTGTGTGTGATAAGTAGACATAGACCACCATGATGCAGCAATTTTCCCTCAGACTGCTGCACTGAAGAAGCATAATCTCCTGATCGGATAGAGTAGAAAAAATGCAACCTGAACAATGGTGATAAGACGTGCCGTGGGTTAGGAGAGTCTTCCAGATGATGACTTCTTCGTGTCTTCTTTGTCTTCTCTGTTCCTTTATATGAAATTCAGAGCTTTTATGTATTAAAGAAGAACATCTATTCATTTTCTGTACCACTTATACTACACAGAGTCACATGGAACCTGGAGTCTATCCCAGGAGACTCTGGGAACAAGCATAGACACACTCTAGACTTAGAAATGCCAAACAGCCTTCAACACGTCTTTGGAATGAGGGAGGAAACTGGAGAACCCAGAGTAAAACCCCTGAGGCACAAGAAGACACACATCACATGCAGAACCTCCAAATCCCAGCGAAGTGTGGCAAACATGCTAACCACTAAGCCACTGCACCACTGAGAAGCAGGATATCATACTTTTTCTATATTCATAAACACATTTATTGTTTCATGAAACAAGTTCTTGTTATCACTTGCATTACAGCAGCTACAGACAATGATTCTTTCAACAGGCTCTTGTTTTTTTCCCTCTCTTTCATGGACATTCCACCACAATTAAAGTAACTATAAACTGATCAAAAGTATCAGTGATAAGAATAAAACACTTTGTAATGACGTGATTCTGCGCCCTTGATTTCACCTTGTTTGTTTGTTTAGTTGACTGAATTCGTCCTTCTCTAGTTTGGTCCGTTTAATCCGATCTCTAGAGCCCGAATTCTGATTCTCTTTGGATGTGTGTCTCTCTCTGTGCTGTTGTGTTGTTGCATGAAAAAAGAAAAGAAAAACCACTGTCTGTCCCACAGATCCATCTGTAGCATCTTCAGCAATCACGCCATTAACGGCCAGAATCAGAGTAATGAATAGGAAAGAAATCAATCTTTCTCTCTCTCTCTCTCCCACAAACACACTCTGCCTCTGTCTCTCTCTTTCACATACACATACAACACACACAGACACACACACTCTCTCACACTCTCTCTCTCCTGCAAACACACTCTGTCTCTGTCTCTCTCTTTCTCTTTCACATACAACACACACACACAGACACTCTCTCTCTCTCTCTCTCTCTCTCTCTCTCCCTGTCTCTTAATCTGTCTGTCTCACTCTGTATCTGTCACTCTCTTCCACTCTCTCAGGTGGTTTGAATGATTATTTGAAGCTGTTATCTCTCTCTCTCTCTCTCTCTCTCTCTGAAGGACTCTAATAATCTTTCAAACCACCTCTGCCTAATCAGAGGTGTTAATCCTGCTCTGAATAAGACCGTTTCACAACCAACAATGTTTTAGTGAGGATTAACTGACAAGCACTGACCAGGGGAGTGTTTTATTACTGAAACGGTCTTATACACGACTACTACAGCCAGCAGTGGATGACGATCAGTGTCTGTACATTTACTATTTTTGACAGATCTTCAAATAAGGAAAAAAAACAAAAAAAATCTGCCTCACACATCATCGATGCTGAGCCGCTGATGCTGCTGAGCAAGTTGACAATAGATGACAATAAGATGACAAAAAAAATAATATAATCTCCAACCAAACTGTCACAGACGTACGATGGAACCATAATAACATCTGTAAGGATGTTTGATGGATTTCTGGAAAATTCCATTCCAGTGAGTGACATCACAAGCCATTGTATAGAGTTTCATTTCACCCAAACCTGTGATTTTCATTTTAATCAAAAGAATTCACCCATTAATAGACTACGGCATTCATTTCAATACAGGTCACATGTTATATAACCATCACAACAAGCCTAGCATCACTATTGCTAACTTAGCTGGCCAGTTAGTTAGCTGCTAGTCACTCAGCTTGTATTTGTATTTTCAATGTGTTGAAAATTAGCTCACATTAACATTAGCTAGCCACATGGGTAGCACAACAGTTGTACAGTTAAATCGTCCTGTGCATTTAGTGACATGGCCAATGTTATAATTTCACACTGAAGTGCAGCAACAGTCTAAAAACTTCAAATGGACTTCATTTTATTTGGTGTTGAATTAATCTAGACCCAAACACCAATCATTATAATGACAATTAGACACCAAGGAGAGATAACCATCTAAATATCATGTTTTGGAGTTCAGCCTGCCAAAAAACCCTGAAATAAAAACCTTGTTTTTCTGGGGAGCAGCAAACTGAATAATTAACGTGCAGTTTGACCGGTCTGCAGATTTTTGCTGACTAAAACGCAATTATTTGCTGTTTGCTTTCAAACAACATATAATAACAAAAAATAAAGCAATATGATAGGACTAAAGGTCACCATCGATGCATGGTTGCTACAGCAACCACAATGGGAACTTGGGCTTGTGGTTTGGAGGTACATACTGTGACAGTGACCTTTATTCATGCTGTATTGATTCACTCTGACAGCAACAAGCATCATGTGCTTCTGTTTTTCATTTTCTTATTGTCATGACCGTTGTCTTGTTTTCTCGTTTTATTCTCCCCTGTTCTGTTTCCCTCTGGATCTGCTTGTATATGCTGTATATCCTTTTCTAAGTTTCCGAATTCAAGATATGTATATGTTTTTGACCTAAGTCTGGTATTGTTATTTGTTTATTTATATTTACATTGTCTTGGTTTGTCTCATGTTTACAATTTAAATCTATATCTGTCCCTAATCAGCAAGTCAGAGGCAGCGATGGTAAAAGACAAACTAACAAACAAAAACTCTAAACATGTTTAAAATGCTGTACAAGTCCACTGAATACTGACCTGTACACTGGTCAGCGTGGTGTACTGGTAAGCTTTAATGACCAGGTAGTTGGCTTCGATATCGATCACGCCGAGGATCAAGTACTTCCACCATCGTCTCTTCAGGATCGCCAGTAAATTCTCTTCACCTGAAACAGAACAAGACAAATCATTCTTCACCTTTAGTTGAATTTTTTCCACATATTTTTTGGCCAATTCATTCCCAGCAGCCAGAGACCAGCTGGACAGGATAATGGGATGTACACGGTTATATACAACAGAAAACCTGAAGTAAAATGAAAACCCGGCAGAAAACCCACTCCTCTTTAGACTGTGGATGTAAATGAACAAGATTTAAGAAAGGAAGTTAAAATCAGTACAGTACAGAAAGTTCAAACATTACAGAATGAATGTTAAGTGAAATAGTAAGCATGCAGATGTGTAACATGTAATAACTGTGTGTTACATGAAGCAACAGTAAAAGTGCAGTGTATGTTACATGTAGTAACAGTAAAAGTACAGTGTGTGTTACATGTAGTAACAGTAACAGTAAAAGTACAGTGTGTGTTACATGTAGTAACAGTTACAGTAAAAGTACAGTGTGTGTTACATGTAGTAACAGTTACAGTAAAAGTACAGTGTGTTACATGTAGTAACAGTTACAGTAAAAGTACAGTGTGTGTTACATGTAGTAACAGTTACAGTAAAAGTACAGTGTGTGTTACATGTAGTAACAGTAAAAGTACAGTGTGTGTTACATGTAGTAACAGTTACAGTAAAAGTACAGTGTGTGTTACATGTAGTAACAGTTACAGTAAAAGTGCAGTGTGTGTTACATGTAGTAACAGTTACAGTAAAAGTACAGTGTGTGTTACATGTAGTAACAGTAACAGTAAAAGTACAGTGTGTGTTACATGTAGTAACAGTTACAGTAAAAGTACAGTGTGTGTTACATGTAGTAACAGTTACAGCAAAAGTGCAGTGTGTGTTACATGTAGTAACAGTAACAGTAAAAGTACAGTGTGTGTTACATGTAGTAACAGTAACAGTAAAAGTGCAGTGTGTGTTACATGTAGTAACAGTTACAGTAAAAGTACAGTGTGTGTTACATGTAGTAACAGTTACAGTAAAAGTACAGTGTGTGTTACATGTAGTAACAGTAAAAGTGCAGTGTGTGTTACATGTAGTAAGAGTTACAGTAAAAGTGCAGTGTGTGTTACATGTAGTAACAGTTACAGTAAAAGTACAGTGTGTGTTACATGTAGTAACAGTAAAAGTACAGTGTGTGTTACATGTAGTAACAGTTACAGTAAAAGTGCAGTGTGTGTTACATGTAGTAACAGTTACAGTAAAAGTGCAGTGTGTGTTACATGTAGTAACAGTTACAGCAAAAGTGCAGTGTGTGTTACATGTAGTAACAGTAACAGTAAAAGTACAGTGTGTGTTACATGTAGTAACAGTTACAGTAAAAGTGCAGTGTGTGTTACATGTAGTAACAGTAACAGTAAAAGTACAGTGTGTGTTACATGTAGTAACAGTTACAGTAAAAGTGCAGTGTGTGTTACATGTAGTAACAGTAAAAGTGCAGTGTGTGTTACATGTAGTAAGAGTTACAGTAAAAGTGCAGTGTGTGTTACATGTAGTAACAGTAAAAGTGCAGTGTGTGTTACATGTAGTAAGAGTTACAGTAAAAGTATAGTGTGTGTTACATGTAGTAACAGTTACAGTAAAAGTGCAGTGTGTGTTACATGTAGTAAGAGTTACAGTAAAAGTGCAGTGTGTGTTACATGTAGTAACAGTTACAGTAAAAGTGCAGTGTGTTACATGTAGTTACAGTAAAAGTACAGTGTGTGTTACATGTAGTAACAGTTACAGTAAAAGTACAGTGTGTGTTACATGTAGTAACAGTTACAGTAAAAGTGCAGTGTGTGTTACATGTAGTAACAGTAAAAGTGCAGTGTGTGTTACATGTAGTAAGAGTTACAGTAAAAGTGCAGTGTGTGTTACATGTAGTAACAGTTACAGTAAAAGTACAGTGTGTGTTACATGTAGTAACAGTTACAGTAAAAGTGCAGTGTGTGTTACATGTAGTAACAGTAAAAGTGCAGTGTGTGTTACATGTAGTAAGAGTTACAGTAAAAGTGCAGTGTGTGTTACATGTAGTTACAGTAAAAGTGCAGTGTGTGTTACATGTAGTAACAGTTACAGTAAAAGTGCAGTGTGTGTTACATGTAGTAACAGTTACAGTAAAAGTACAGTGTGTGTTACATGTAGTAAGAGTTACAGTAAAAGTGCAGTGTGTGTTACATGTAGTAACAGTTACAGTAAAAGTGCAGTGTGTTACATGTAGTTACAGTAAAAGTACAGTGTGTGTTACATGTAGTAACAGTTACAGTAAAAGTACAGTGTGTGTTACATGTAGTAACAGTTACAGTAAAAGTGCAGTGTGTGTTACATGTAGTAACAGTTACAGTAAAAGTGCAGTGTGTGTTACATGAAGTAACAGTTACAGTAAAAGTACAGTGTGTGTTACATGAAGTAACAGTTACAGCAAAAGTGCAGTGTGTGTTACATGTAGTAACAGTAACAGTAAAAGTACAGTGTGTGTTACATGTAGTAACAGTTACAGTAAAAGTGCAGTGTGTGTTACATGTAGTAACAGTTACAGTAAAAGTGCAGTGTGTGTTACATGTAGTAACAGTTACAGCAAAAGTGCAGTGTGTGTTACATGTAGTAACAGTTACAGTAAAAGTGCAGTGTGTGTTACATGAAGTAACAGTTACAGTAAAAGTACAGTGTGTGTTACATGTAGTAACAGTAAAAGTGCAGTGTGTGTTACATGTAGTAAGAGTTACAGTAAAAGTGCAGTGTGTGTTACATGTAGTAAGAGTTACAGTAAAAGTGCAGTGTGTGTTACATGTAGTAACAGTTACAGTAAAAGTGCAGTGTGTGTTACATGAAGTAACAGTTACAGTAAAAGTACAGTGTGTGTTACATGAAGTAACAGTTACAGCAAAAGTGCAGTGTGTGTTACATGTAGTAACAGTAACAGTAAAAGTACAGTGTGTGTTACATGTAGTAACAGTTACAGTAAAAGTGCAGTGTGTGTTACATGTAGTAACAGTTACAGTAAAAGTGCAGTGTGTGTTACATGTAGTAACAGTTACAGCAAAAGTGCAGTGTGTGTTACATGTAGTAACAGTTACAGTAAAAGTGCAGTGTGTGTTACATGAAGTAACAGTTACAGTAAAAGTACAGTGTGTGTTACATGTAGTAACAGTAAAAGTGCAGTGTGTGTTACATGTAGTAAGAGTTACAGTAAAAGTGCAGTGTGTGTTACATGTAGTAAGAGTTACAGTAAAAGTACAGTGTGTGTTACATGTAGTAACAGTTACAGTAAAAGTGCAGTGTGTGTTACATGTAGTAACAGTTACAGCAAAAGTGCAGTGTGTGTTACATGTAGTAACAGTAACAGTAAAAGTACAGTGTGTGTTACATGTAGTAACAGTTACAGTAAAAGTGCAGTGTGTGTTACATGTAGTAACAGTTACAGTAAAAGTGCAGTGTGTGTTACATGTAGTAACAGTAACAGTAAAAGTGCAGTGTGTGTTACATGTAGTAACAGTTACAGTAAAAGTACAGTGTGTGTTACATGTAGTAACAGTAACAGTAAAAGTACAGTGTGTGTTACATGTAGTAAGAGTTACAGTAAAAGTGCAGTGTGTGTTACATGTAGTAAGAGTTACAGTAAAAGTGCAGTGTGTGTTACATGTAGTAACAGTTACAGTAAAAGTGCAGTGTGTGTTACATGTAGTAACAGTAACAGTAAAAGTGCAGTGTGTGTTACATGTAGTAACAGTTACAGTAAAAGTACAGTGTGTGTTACATGTAGTAACAGTAACAGTAAAAGTGCAGTGTGTGTTACATGTAGTAAGAGTTACAGTAAAAGTGCAGTGTGTGTTACATGTAGTAAGAGTTACAGTAAAAGTGCAGTGTGTGTTACATGTAGTAACAGTTACAGTAAAAGTGCAGTGTGTGTTACATGTAGTAACAGTAACAGTAAAAGTGCAGTGTGTGTTACATGTAGTAACAGTTACAGTAAAAGTACAGTGTGTGTTACATGTAGTAACAGTAACAGTAAAAGTGCAGTGTGTGTTACATGTAGTAAGAGTTACAGTAAAAGTGCAGTGTGTGTTACATGTAGTAAGAGTTACAGTAAAAGTGCAGTGTGTGTTACATGAAGTAACAGTTACAGTAAAAGTACAGTGTGTGTTACATGTAGTAACAGTAAAAGTGCAGTGTGTGTTACATGTAGTAAGAGTTACAGTAAAAGTGCAGTGTGTGTTACATGTAGTAAGAGTTACAGTAAAAGTGCAGTGTGTGTTACATGTAGTAACAGTTACAGTAAAAGTGCAGTGTGTGTTACATGAAGTAACAGTTACAGTAAAAGTACAGTGTGTGTTACATGAAGTAACAGTTACAGCAAAAGTGCAGTGTGTGTTACATGTAGTAACAGTAACAGTAAAAGTACAGTGTGTGTTACATGTAGTAACAGTTACAGTAAAAGTGCAGTGTGTGTTACATGTAGTAACAGTTACAGTAAAAGTGCAGTGTGTGTTACATGTAGTAACAGTTACAGCAAAAGTGCAGTGTGTGTTACATGTAGTAACAGTTACAGTAAAAGTGCAGTGTGTGTTACATGAAGTAACAGTTACAGTAAAAGTACAGTGTGTGTTACATGTAGTAACAGTAAAAGTGCAGTGTGTGTTACATGTAGTAAGAGTTACAGTAAAAGTGCAGTGTGTGTTACATGTAGTAAGAGTTACAGTAAAAGTACAGTGTGTGTTACATGTAGTAACAGTTACAGTAAAAGTGCAGTGTGTGTTACATGTAGTAACAGTTACAGCAAAAGTGCAGTGTGTGTTACATGTAGTAACAGTAACAGTAAAAGTACAGTGTGTGTTACATGTAGTAACAGTTACAGTAAAAGTGCAGTGTGTGTTACATGTAGTAACAGTTACAGTAAAAGTGCAGTGTGTGTTACATGTAGTAACAGTAACAGTAAAAGTGCAGTGTGTGTTACATGTAGTAACAGTTACAGTAAAAGTACAGTGTGTGTTACATGTAGTAACAGTAACAGTAAAAGTACAGTGTGTGTTACATGTAGTAAGAGTTACAGTAAAAGTGCAGTGTGTGTTACATGTAGTAAGAGTTACAGTAAAAGTGCAGTGTGTGTTACATGTAGTAACAGTTACAGTAAAAGTGCAGTGTGTGTTACATGTAGTAACAGTAACAGTAAAAGTGCAGTGTGTGTTACATGTAGTAACAGTTACAGTAAAAGTACAGTGTGTGTTACATGTAGTAACAGTAACAGTAAAAGTGCAGTGTGTGTTACATGTAGTAAGAGTTACAGTAAAAGTGCAGTGTGTGTTACATGTAGTAAGAGTTACAGTAAAAGTGCAGTGTGTGTTACATGTAGTAACAGTTACAGTAAAAGTGCAGTGTGTGTTACATGTAGTTACAGTAAAAGTGCAGTGTGTGTTACATGTAGTAACAGTTACAGTAAAAGTGCAGTGTGTGTTACATGTAGTTACAGTAAAAGTACAGTGTGTGTTACATGTAGTAACAGTTACAGTAAAAGTGCAGTGTGTTACATGTAGTAACAGTTACAGTAAAAGTGCAGTGTGTGTTACATGTAGTAACAGTTACAGCAAAAGTGCAGTGTGTGTTACATGTAGTAACAGTTACAGTAAAAGTACAGTGTGTGTTACATGTAGTAACAGTTACAGTAAAAGTGCAGTGTGTGTTACATGTAGTAACAGTTACAGTAAAAGTGCAGTGTGTGTTACATGTAGTAACAGTTACAGTAAAAGTGCAGTGTGTGTTACATGTAGTAACAGTAACAGTAAAAGTGCAGTGTGTGTTACATGTAGTAACAGTTACAGTAAAAGTGCAGTGTGTGTTACATGTAGTAACAGTTACAGTAAAAGTGCAGTGTGTGTTACATGTAGTAACAGTTACAGTAAAAGTGCAGTGTGTGTTACATGTAGTAACAGTAACAGTAAAAGTGCAGTGTGTGTTACATGTAGTAACAGTAACAGTAAAAGTGCAGTGTGTGTTACATGTAGTAACAGTTACAGTAAAAGTGCAGTGTGTGTTACATGTAGTAACAGTAACAGTAAAAGTGCAGTGTGTGTTACATGTAGTAACAGTAACAGTAAAAGTGCAGTGTGTGTTACATGTAGTAACAGTTACAGTAAAAGTGCAGTGTGTGTTACATGTAGTAACAGTTACAGTAAAAGTGCAGTGTGTGTTACATGTAGTAACAGTTACAGTAAAAGTGCAGTGTGTGTTACATGTAGTTACAGTAACAGTAAAAGTGCAGTGTGTGTTACATGTAGTAACAGTAACAGTAAAAGTGCAGTGTGTGTTACATGTAGTAACAGTTACAGTAAAAGTGCAGTGTGTGTTACATGTAGTAACAGTTACAGTAAAAGTGCAGTGTGTGTTACATGTAGTAACAGTAACAGTAAAAGTACAGTGTGTGTTACATGTAGTAACAGTAAAAGTGCAGTGTGTGTTACATGTAGTAAGAGTTACAGTGAAAGTACAGTGTGTGTTACATGTAGTAACAGTTACAGTAAAAGTACAGTGTGTGTTACATGTAGTAAGAGTTACAGTAAAAGTGCAGTGTGTGTTACATGTAGTAAGAGTTACAGTAAAAGTGCAGTGTGTGTTACATGTAGTAACAGTTACAGTAAAAGTACAGTGTGTGTTACATGTAGTAACAGTAACAGTAAAAGTACAGTGTGTGTTACATGTAGTAACAGTTACAGTAAAAGTACAGTGTGTGTTACATGTAGTAACAGTTACAGTAAAAGTGCAGTGTGTGTTACATGTAGTAACAGTAAAAGTACAGTGTGTGTTACATGTAGTAACAGTTACAGTAAAAGTGCAGTGTGTGTTACATGTAGTAACAGTTACAGTAAAAGTGCAGTGTGTGTTACATGTAGTAACAGTAAAAGTACAGTGTGTGTTACATGTAGTAACAGTTACAGTAAAAGTACAGTGTGTGTTACATGTAGTAACAGTTACAGTAAAAGTGCAGTGTGTGTTACATGAAGTAACAGTTACAGTAAAAGTGCAGTGTGTGTTACATGAAGTAACAGTTACAGTAAAAGTGCAGTGTGTGTTACATGTAGTAACAGTAACAGTAAAAGTGCAGTGTGTGTTACATGTAGTAAGAGTTACAGTAAAAGTGCAGTGTGTGTTACATGTAGTAAGAGTTACAGTAAAAGTGCAGTGTGTGTTACATGAAGTAACAGTTACAGTAAAAGTACAGTGTGAAGAAATGACGGTTGAAGTAAAGGTTATGTAATGAAAGTAATGAAGGTTGAGTAAACGAGACTTTATGGAGTCCTAAGCGATGTGTAAGACGGACATTTCCATGTTGATGAGTCTGATGAAGAAGTTTTTTTTTTCTTTTTTCTTTTTTTTTTTTTTCAAAATTTGCAAGTCAGAGTTCACCAAACATGAATTGGGAAGACTTCACTGTTGTTTAGAATGTTATCTAAATCCTGGGGCTGAATAAATAAATCCAGGATTAATTAGGAAGCAACAGCAGGTCAATTACTGCAGCAAACTAGTAGATAAACCCAAGCATAGATCTCAGCACGCACACCAGAGACTCGGAGAACCTACCAAGCGAAGAAAGCAGAGAAAAAAAAACATTGAAAAAGGAATGAGTTTTATTTGAATATGCTTTGACACTTTATCCAAGCTAAAGGATAGCAGCAATCATCTGACACAGAAAGAACCTTCGTGACACGGAGTAAATGTCGGAGTCGACTTTTATAATTGGTGAAAATCCCTTCAGTATGAAATGTGTGGTAACAGTAATTGGACCCTAAAGACAAAATCTCCAGACGGCAGAGCTGAGGAGGAGAAAGGTTGAAATGTAATTAGCTCCTTTCAGACGTTACAGGGCTAGCGCTAGCTGAAAGGTTAAGGTTCTGTATTAGTGTCCAGAAAAAGCACTACACTGTCACGGTTAGGTTCTTGAGAAAGCCATTAAACTGTTAATTATCCGAGGGCATGAGGAGATCAGTGGTTAGGGATCTGGGGCTGACAGCACCGCTAGTTTTAGTTCTCTGTGGGGATTACTGAAGTACCTCCAAAATCAATAAGGAAAAAGTTTTTTTTTTGAAGGCAAAATTGAAACCGTAGATCTGGATAATAGCTGAGTTCCTCACAAACAGCTGAGTGTGAAAAAAAGTTTTTATTGTTTACCCTTTTTAATATATTATTCATCATTCAAGCTTTCTATTGTGAACACATTCTGAGAGCCTGTGATGTAAGATTCATTTCCATAATTTCTTTCTTTCTTTCTTTTTTCCTTAGCCTTTCTTCTTCCTTTAATTTCTTTCTTTCTTTCTTTCTTTCTTTCTTTCTTTCTTTCTTTCTTTCTTTCTTTCTTTCTTTCTTTCTTTCTTCCTTCATTTTTCCTTCCATCATTCCCTAACTTTTACTTCCTTTCCTCACTTTTCTTTCGTTCCTTTCTTCCTTATTTCACTCTTCCTTCCTTCCTTCCTTCCTTCCTTCCTTCATTTCTTGCTTCTTTCTTTCTTTCTTTCTTTCTTTCTTTCTTTCTTTCTTTCTTTCTTTCTTCATTTTTCCTTCCATCCTTCCCTAACATTTACTTCCTTTCCTCACTTTTCTTTCGTTCCTTTCTTCCTTATTTCACTCTTCCTTCCTTCCTTCACTTTTCCTTCCTCCTTCTTACTCCTTTCTTAATTCCTTCCTTCCTTCCTTCTTTCACTTTTCCTTCCTTCCTTCCTTCCTTCCTTCCTTCCTTCCTTCCTTCCTTCCTTCCTTCCTTCCGATTACAGGTAGAACAGTGAAAGAGAAAACAGAGTTTTTTTTGTGATAATTGTTTGAATCTCCAAAAAAGAAATTCCTGGTTGAAAACAAAACTCGTTACACATCCGAAAGATTATGAGGCAACTGTAAGGCTAAATACTGAGACATTGAGAAACTTCAATATATGAAGAAAACAATAATAAGATAAGAGCGATGCATGAGTGCTTTCTGTCTCTCTCGAAATCTTACTGACACTGAAGTGCAAATGAAGTGCAAATGTGCAGCGAATATCAAATACAGAAGCACATTTACTGTGATACAGACATTATTCTGAGAAACTGGGCCTTCATTAAAAAAAAAAACTGTAATAAAATAAAATAGTTCTATTGAATCTATGCCAATGTAATACTTGACATTTAGTCAAACTAATATGTGCACATAAATGCTGTTCCCAAAGTGACTTTTAGACTGCGATAAATCACAACGGCCGTAACTCACCCTCTTCATCCTGTTTTTTTTTACACTTTAAGGTAAAAAATATGTCATTTTTAAGAACAGAAGATATTTAAGTCTTTTTTCCTCTCAGATAAACCTTGAGTACATCGTGTCCTGAGTGCAGGTCCTCATTCCCGCAATACACAACATGTTATTTGTGTGTAATTCCCAAACTGATAAACCACTGGAGTGAGAGAGAGAGAGAGAGAGAGAGAGAGAGAGGAGAGAGAGAGAGACTTTATATTCAGGTACATTTTGTTAATCTTGTAGAGATGAGTGAATCGATTTACAGAGTCACTGTGAGGTGAATCATGAAAAATTGCCCAATTTGGATGACAGGAAGTACAAACATCCCTCTTGCGTCCACTCTGATACAGTCTGATTATATATGTATGAAAGGACAGTGACAGCATTTAGCTCTCTTCATCATCTCACACCAGGCTGACATTCAATTTCAGTGGAACTCTGCAAACAAGCGGAAAGGTGATGACACAGGAAATAGATAAACTCATATGTATAGGACACACATTTTCCTGCCTTCCTTCCTTCATTTTATTTCCTTTATATCATTTCTTAATTCACTTAAATTGCAAATTCAAATTTTATTGGTCAGGTACGAAATCATGCACAGTACGACGTGTAGTGAAATGCTTTTTACGACTGTCTTACACAAAAAGAAAGAGTAAAAAAAGAAAAATTGAAAGTTTAAAGTGTGGACAGTGTGGAAAGTCAAGTGTCAGATCAGATATGCATATGCAAATATATGTCTATGTGTATATATATGTACATATAGATATATATGTATATAATATAAATATATATATGTAGTATCAATAGCAGTAAATATAAATATGAAAAATAAAATAAAATAAAAATAATATAATAAAAATATTAACAAAAAATAGTAGTATAATATATATGTATACAAATATAAAACTGCTTTATAAAAACTAAATATAAAAAACAAATATAAAACAAAAATATAATACACTAATATAATACAGTACAATGGTTAACTTTGAAATGGTGTCGCAAAAGAATACAGTATGTACAGTGTGCATATGTAAGATAAATATATAAATATATATGTAGATGTCTATAGGCAAGTATAAATGTCCAACTGAACAGGGAGTAAAGTGACGGTGCAGTGTGCACATAAGATGTACAGGAAAGATGTACAGTGAGAGTGTATTGTGTGTACAGAGTAGTGCAGAGTACGAAGTAGTGCAATTATTGCATGTGCAACAATCAGCTGAGGTAGAATGTCATGTCGTGTGGGAGTATGTCCAGAAAGTCCAGATTCTAGGTGTTCTGGTTGAGGGCCCGAATGGCCTGCGGGAAGAAGCTTCTCCTCATTCTCTCTGTGTTCGCCTTCAAGGAACGGAAACATTTCCCTGACCGCAACAGAGAGAACAGTCCATTGTTGGGATGGCTGAGGTCCTTCACAATCTTCCTGGCTTTGGTCCAGCACCGCTTGCTGTATATAGTGTCCAGGTCAGGAAGCTAGGTGCGGATGGTACACTCGACTGATCGCACCACCCTCTGTCCTGTTTGGTGCTGTTCCCAAACCAGGCTGTGATACTTCCCGTCAGGATGCTCTCAATGGTGCAGGTGTAGAATGTCTTTAGCACCTTTGAGGGCAGTTTAAAGTCCTTCAGGCGTCTGAGATGATAAAGACGCTGCCGGGCCTTCTTCACCAGGGTGTTAATGTGACAGGACCATGTCAGGTCCTGCTTGATGTAAACACCTAGGTACCGGAAACCATCCACTCTCTCCACCGGCGTCCCGTCGATAGTGAGGGGCTGGTAATTCCTCTCCTGCTTTGTGCTAAAGTCCACTATCAGCTCCTTAGTCTTGCTGACGTTCAGGAGGAGATTGTTGACCTGGCACCATGTCTCCAGGTTTTTATTCTCCTCTAGGTAGGCCGTCTCGTCGTTATTGGAGATCAGGCCCATTACCACAGTATCGTCCGCAAACTTCACGATGTTGGTGGAGCTGGAAGTGGACACACAGTCAAAGGTGTACAGTGAGTACAGCAGGGGGCTCAGAACACAACCCTGGGGGGCTCCAATGCTGAGGGTGAGTGAGGGTGAGACATGGTTGCCCACCCGTACTGCCTGAGGTCTGTCTCGCAGGAAGTTGGAGATCCATCGGCACAGGGATGGGCTGAGGCCCAGGATCTCCAACTTAGTGGTGAGTATGGAGGGAATTATGGTGTTAAACGCTGAACTGTAGTCTACAAACATAATTCCCCTTCCTGCTGTCCAGATGGCTCAGGGCTGCATGAACTTATTGTTCATTTCCTTCTTTCCTTTCTTCCTTCCTTGGTGTGCTTAGCCTTCCTTCCCTCTTTCCTTCCTTTTCTTCGATTGTTTGCTCTTCCTTCCTTCCTTCCTTCCTTCCTTCCTTTCCTTTTCCTTCCTTCTGGTTCTTTCATTGTTCACTTTTCCTTCCTTCTTTCCTTCCTTCCTTCCTTCCTTATTTTCTTTTTTCCTTCACTTTTCCTCCCTTCTAGTTCTTTCATTGTTCATTTTTCCTTCCTTCCTTCCTTCCCTCCCTCTTTTCTTCCTTCCTTCCTTCCTTCCTTCCTTCCTGTTTGACCATCCTTCCAATATGGATGACAGGAAGTACAAACATCCCTCCTGCGTCCACTCTGATACAGTCTGATTATATATGTATGAAATGACAGTGACAGCATTTAGCTCTCTTCATCATCTCACACCAGGCTGACATTCAATTTCAGTGGAACTCTGCAAACAAGCGGAAAGGTGATGACACAGGAAATCTCTGCCCACACGATTAAACACCTGTTATATAAGGCAGGAGATTTTAAAGTGTGTAATAATCATCTGGCGGTCGCCTGTGGCCTGGGTCAGAGCACAGATCTATGCAGTTCAGAGGAAAAGCAATTTAAATGCATTGTGTTCATGTGAAAGTAACCTGAGGACATGCAGGGGCTGGAAATGTGTCTGTGATGAGGATCAGCACCCGCAACGCAGCGCCTAGTGAACAGAGCCGAGAGATAGAATATGAACCTGTCCCAGTCTTGACAGAGTGCTAATGAAGCCAGCATGTCTGCCCTGACTGAGGACGTTCCCACTACACACACACACACACACACACATACACACACACAAGCCACCCACCCACACACACCGTAACAGAACACATTTTTAGACCTTATATAAACTCATAAATACAGGACACACTCTTATGTATACATATAGTACTTATTCTTACATATTCTTTCTTTCTCTTTCTTTCCTTCCTGCCTTTACTTTCCTTCCTTCCCTCCCTCCCTCCCTCCCTCCTTCATTCCTGTTCTTCCATCTTTCCAGTTTAGATGACAGGAAGTACAAACAAATTCATTCTAATTCTAACAAAAAAGAGCAATGCCTTTAATTGCCAAAAGTTTTGGCACCCCCCACAATTAATATGAGCTGCTTGAGATAAGAAGAGCCCTGAATTTCTACTTCTAAACTCTAACAACGCTGTAGAGGGTCTCAACATGCTGAATTTCAGTCTAAAGGTATTAAATATCCTCAGGTTCATCCATACAGACAAGACAGATCTCAGGTCTGAGTTCAACAGGGTTCAAATCCGAGGCTGAGAGAGTCACTGGAAATAACTGATATTGTGTGTAGCTGCCATTTTTTCTTTTTTTACCACACCATTTACCTCATTGTAGATTGAGGTATATGTAGTCATATTCTTACATATTCTTTTCCTTCCTGCCTTTCCTATCCATTCATCCTTCAACTTTCCTTTCTTCATTCCTTCCTTCTGCTTCATTCTTCCTTCACTTTTCCTTCCTTCCTTCCTCCCTCCATCCCTCCTTCCTTCCTCCCTCCCTCCCTTCTGTCCATCCCGCTTTCCTTCCTTCTGTTTCATTCTTCCGTCACTTTTCCTTCCTTCCTTCCTTCCTTCCTTCCTTCTTTCTGTCACTCCTTCCTTCCATCTTTCTGTCACTCCTTTCTTCCATCTTTCCTTCCTTCTGTTTCATTCTTCCTTTACCTTCCCTTCCTTCATTCCGTTCATCCATACAGATCTCAGGTCCGAGTTCAACAGGGTTCAAATCCGAGGCTGAGAGAGTCACTGGAAATAACTGATATTGTGTGTTGCTGCCATTTTTTCTTTTTCTTTTTTTTTACCACACCATTTACCTCATTATAGATTGAGGTACATTTATAGTCATTATCTTATTAAAACCTCAGTCTAAGGTCAATCTATAATCTCCTGGAAGAAGCAAATACCTGATATTTATCAGAGTTCATGACGCCATCTTTCTAGACAAGAGTGTGTGAAATATCAGCCACAGATCAGCCTCAGAGCTTCACTGCTCCAGCGGTTTGGACTCTTTTCCTCGTATTCACTCCTCCTGTTTTTCTTCACTAAGCATGTTTATTGTGTTCTGACCACAAAATATGATTCCAGCAGTAATTCCAGTAAGGCTCTGTGAAACTCGAGAGCTGTATTTAGTGGCTTTTCCCTCAGAACAGGCTTCCAAACAGCTGGTTACGGATGCGGTGTGTTTAAGAGTTGATATCGATGCTTGACGACCAATTCATTTAAGAAAATAATATATAGACTGCCAGGCAAAAGTTTTGGAACACCCTGAATTTATATTTTTGGACAAACGTCAAGAATTTTAGGTTTTTAGAATTTTAGGGCTTTAGGTTCAAGCTGAAGATTTGAAGGATTAAAAAAAGTGCAGTTTCACTTTAATTAATAACTCATTTACAGTCTCATTAGAATCTGACAGAAGATAAAGTAGATACCAGGCACTTTTATTAATCCCTGAAGCTGAAATAAAAGTGTTACATCATCATGACTGTGAGACTAGTGAAGAGGAGGAATAAAAACATGAATACCACAAGATCAGTGTTTATCTCTCTCTCTCTCCACCTCTATCTCTTTCTTTCTTACTTTTCCCCCTCTCCCCTTCTTTCTCTCTTTTTACCTTTCTTCACCTTTCTCTCTTTCTTTCTCTTTATCTCTCTTCACCTCTCTCTCCCTCTTACTTTCCCCCACTCTCTTTCTATCTCTCCCTTTGTTACTTTTTTATTTCTCTTTCTTTCTCTATCACTCTCGTTCTTAATTTCCCCCCTCTTTCTTTCCTTTTTTCTTTCTATTTCTCCAACTCTTTCTTTCTTTCTTACAATTTGTCTTCACCTTTCTTTCTTTCTTTCTTTCTTTCTTTCTTTCTTTCTATTCTCTCCACTTCTATCTAAATCTCTCTCTTTCTTACTTCCCCCATCTTTCTCTCTCCTCCTCCTCCTCCTCTCTTTCTTTCTTTCTTTCTTTCTTTCTTTCTTTCTTTCTTTCTTTCTTTCTTTCTTTCTTTCTTTCTTTCTTTCTTTCCTGCTTCATTGTCCATTCCTGCACATTTCGTATCCTCCTCTTTCCCTGGGTACGGCGGCCATCTTTAATCAGCTGCTCTTCCAATCCGATTATTTCACCTTCCATTAGAGAAAATATGAACAGCGTCACAAACAGCCGGCGACTCAAACCTCAGTCTGTTTACTGCCTTCATTCGGGCTGCTCTGAGAAACATCGAGGAAATAACTCCAAACTGATGCAATCTGCCGCGTTTTTCCGACATCCTGTTCGTAAGTGGCTTTCATGTGGCAAACAGCTGCCAAAGCCACATCTGCTTACATTAGAGATGTCATATTACAGAGTTTAGAGGCTTTCCATAATAAGGAATGAACAGCTGGATGTAAAAAAAAAAAACACGAGGAAAAGAACAAGATGGTGGTGGAGTCGAGTCCGTTTTAGCCTCATTAATGAAGAAACAGCAGCGGGGACCTGGGAAGACTGGAGTAATGACACGGAAGAGACTCAGTCTGGAGTCCGGCTCTGCGTCCGCATCCCGGAGAGACGCGAGGATACGCTTCGCCATCGTCCAACTGCTCCATGCCAAGACCATTAAACTTTCCCTAAAGTTTAAAGAGCATGTGTCATGTTTAACCACATGGCCACTACAAACTGTTCACCCTCTGCCAGCTGAGGCAGAGCCTGGATCAGGGAAAGATAATTAAACATGCAGGAGGAGCGCTGGAGTCATCAGCTGCAGGCTGTCTGAAACACCTGCCTCATAAACTGCCTCAAAGAAGAAAAGTCAGTGAGGAAAACGGCTGTTTAACTGATCCAGTGAGAGTCAGGGAGGCTGAGAGAGCAGAATATCTGAATATTAATACACTACAGAAAAGCTAGTTCTTATATGCTTTAGTGGTAGCACTTGTTACACGTCTCTCTCTCTCTCTCTCTCTCTCTCTCTCCCTACTCTCATTATTCCACTCTTAATCTCTCTTTCTTTATCTCCTTCTTACTTCTTTATTACCCCACTTCTAGCTTCCTTTTTCTTTTTTCCTGCTCTCTCTTTCTTTCTCCTCCTCCCTCTCTCTCCCTCCCGCTCTCTCTCTTTCTTTTCCCCCTCTTTCTATCTCTATCCCTCACTTCTTTTCTTTCTCACTCTCTATTTCTCTCCACCTCACTCTCTATCACTCTTTCTTTCTTTCTTTCTTTCTTTCTTTCTTTCTTTCTTTCTTTCTTTCTTTCTTTCTTTCTTTCTTTCCACCTCTCTTTCTTTCTTTCTTTCTTTCTTTCTTTCTTTCTTTCTTTCCACCTCTCTTTCTTTCTTTCTTTCTTTCTTTCTATTCTCTCTCTCTCTCCCTACTCTCATTATTCCACTCTTAATCTCTCTTTCTTTATCTCCTTCTTACTTCTTTATTACCCCACTTCTAGCTTCCTTTTTCTTTTTTTCCTGCTCTCTCTTTCTTTCTCCTCCCTCTATCTCTCCCTCCCACTGTCTCTCTCTCTTCCTTTTCCCCCTCTTTCTATCTCTGTCCCTCACTTCTATTCTTTCTCACTCTCTATTTCTCTCCACCTCACTCTCCATCACTCTCTTTCTTACTTTTATCCTCTCTCTCCTCTCTCTCTTCACTTTAGCTGTGCAAAGTGGAGCAGGAAATGAAATAAAGTGGTGTTAGCTGTATAGTGGATGAAGTGATACAGTGGTGTGAATATTAGATGAATAAAATGCGTATGTGGAATTTGTGAGTCATTTCAGGTAGGACGTGTTGTACAAAGAATCCGTGTTCAAAGTGTGAAGAGTTTTAATGTAATGGCTCCAGTAATGACAGTACTTTAAAAAAATACCCACACAAAGGCGGAGTAAACATATCAAACTCCACCACAGGATAACCTGAGCTCAGGATCGACCTCTGACCCCAGAGCTGTGAAGCAGCAGTGCTACGACTGCCCACGCAGAAATCCACCAAAAAATATAGTGGTAACAGTAAAAATGGACAGCAACACAAACCAGTAGAAGATATTAACATCATTAATATCCCCTCTCACCGAATCGGTCTGAAGTAACAATTTCCTCCTTCGTTTAGGCGGTTGTGTGACTCCCAGACGTCACGTGGTTGATCACAGATATCAGCGCACACCTTCGCTTGTTATAAACACGCATTTTTTGCTGTTTTGAGAATAAAGAATTGATCTTTGGTGAAAACTGTGAGCTGGAGTTTGGTACATGCCAAGTAATGAGATCTCTTCAACTTCTACCAGGCATCCACCTTCATCATCTACCTTCAACTACCTTCAACTTTCTTCAGCCATATCAAGAACATCTACATATACAGGACATCTCCCAGGCATCTACCTTTTCATCATCTACCTTTAACTTTCTTCAATCATGTCGAGGACATCTACCTTCATCATCTACTTTCATCTACCTTCCACTTTCTTCAATCATGTCGAGCACATCTAAATCTACAGGACTTCTACCAGGCATCCACCTTCATCATTTACCTTCATCATCTACTTTCATCTACCTTCAACTTTCTTCAACCATGTCGAGAACATCTAAATCTACAGGACTTCTACCAGGCATCTACCTTCATCATCTACCTTCATCATCTACTTTCATCTACCTTCAACTTTCTTCAACCATGTCGAGAACATCTAAATCTACAGGACTTCTACCAGGCATCCACCTTCATCATTTACCTTCATCATCTACTTTCATCTACCTTCAACTTTCTTCAACCATGTCGATAACATCTAAATCTACAGGACTTCTACCAGGCATCTACCTTCATCATCTACTTTCATCTACACTACCAGTCAAAAGTTTGGACACAACTTTTAATTCAATGTTTGAACAACACTGGAGATTTCAAAACTATGAAATAACACACATGGACTTAAGTAATCCATATGTAACAACAACAAAAAACAGTCAGTTGTTATTTTAAGACACGAAGGTCAGGTGTTCTGGAATAGTTCTGTTGCAAGAACAGTATTGTCAAGTGCATTTGCAAAACCCATCAAGCACCATGATGAAACTGGCTCACATGGAGACCATCCCAGTAAAGCAAGACCACAACTTACCTCTGCTGCAGAGGAGAAGTTCATTTGGAGTTACCAGCCTCAGAAATCACCAATAACAGCACCTCAGATTAGAGCCGTTATGAAGGCTTTACAGAGCATCAGTAGCAGACATATCTCAATATCAACTGTTCAAAGGACATTATTGTGTATTTCGGCCGCTTCAGCATTGTTTTACAATGTAGAAAGAAATAAACATCAGGAAAGACCATGGAATTAGAAGATGTGTCCAAACTTTTGACTGGTAGTGTACCTTCAACTTTCTTCAGCCATGTCGAGAACATCTACATCTACAGGACATCTCCCAGGCATCTACCTTCATCATCTACCTTCATCATCTACCTTCCACTTTTTTCAATCATGTTGGAACATCTACCTTCATCATCTACCATTAACTACCTTTAACTTTCTTCAATCATGTTGAGGACCTCTACCTTCATCATCTACTTTCATCTACCTTCAGCATTCTTAAATCATGTCGAGGACATCTACCTTCATTATATACCTTCTTCATATACGTTCATCATCTACTCTCATCTACCTTCAATGTCGAAGACTACAAAACTTCTAACAGGTATCTATCTTCATCATCTACCTTCCACTATTTTCAATCATTTTGAGGACATCTACAAGACTTCTACCAGGCATCAACCTTCATCATCTACCTTCCTCATCTACCATCATCATCTAACTTCATCATCCACCTTCATCATCTACCTTCATCATCTAACTTCATCATCCACCTTCATCATCTACCTTCATCATCTACCTTCATCATCTAACTTCATTATCCACCTTCATCATCTACCTTCTACTTTCTTTAATCATGTTGAGGACTTTTACATCTACAAGACTTCTACCAGACATCAAACTGCATCATGTACCTTCATCATGTACCTTCAACATCTACCTTCATCGTCTACCTTCCACTACCTTCAACTTTCTTCAATCATGTCGAGGACTTTTACATCTACAAGACTTCTACAAGGCATTTACCTTCATCCTCTACCTTCATCATCTACCTTCAACTTTATTTCAATCATGTTGAGGACTTCTACCAGGCATATACCTTCATCATCTACCTTCAACTTCTATCTTAAACTTCTACCTTGAAGGACTCAGAACATCTAACCAGGCAGTGTGTGAGGAAAGCACTTAGGATCATTATCATGGCATCAGATAACTTCACTGTTTTGCTGCATCATCAGACATCTTCCTACAGACCATCAGAACTCATTACTGAACTCTGCACTTTATCATCAACCCCTTACATTTACAATGATGAATTAAACTGAAATCAGACTCTCACTGTCTTTTAACTGTATGGGCAACATCTCAAACTACATTGTACAACTCCCTTTGGTGTCTAAAATGGATTTATGGAACATTTATAATCAGTATAAGTAAATGAATGATGTTCAGGCTGTGAGTCTGATCTAAAATGAGTCTGTCGGCTTTCAGTGTGTTTTAGACGTGTGTTTTTCCCTCTGTTGGAGAACCTTACACAGAATTTTACTGGTTGAAGATGAAATCTGAGCTGCTTTTTAGATGAACAAGCACTCGGAGCGTCTCAGAGAGCAGGAATGGGTTTGATATCAACATTTACTTTGAAGATACAAACAATTGTGTGGAAAAAAATAACTGTTTTTTATTTTTTTTGGAACTTTATGAATATATCGCCCCTAGTAGGCGAGGGAAAAACAGAAACGCTGCGGAAAAGTCTTAAATCTCAAGTGTCTACTTTCATATGAGCTTCATATTAAGCACCACTGTGGAGTGGAACATCACAAAGATACCCAATGCTGAACACAGACACAACAAAACAGGAGCAAACTCCATTTTTTTGGCCTCTGGGAACATAAGCTGAAGGATATTATTTTTTTTTCTGACTTTTATCATTATTTTTTATTATTACCGTTTTAATTATTTAGCCAGCAGGTTGTTTGTGCCTCCTGCTGGGTAAATAATTCACAACTCTCCATAATAACGCAGAGTTTTAGGCTTTCTTGTAAGTAAAACACTTTTATACACCTGCTACAATAAAATGATTAAAGTTTAAACCCAATAATCAGACTTTTATAAACGTTAACTTCCTTGCATTACCTACTCCGACAAGAAATAAGGTGTGTTCCATCGGTATATAATCCATCAGGGTAATTGTAGAGAAACTATGCATTTTACTATTAATTCACTTGCTTTTTTACCAGGACAGTGAACCTGAAGCTACTTCCTGTTTCACGTTCAGTGACGCTAAAGAAAGGATTGTTATGTTAAGGTAAAGAGATGGAATGATTTACTGATATTAATCACATTACAGATGGACCAGAGAGCTGGGATTATATCACATTCGTGTCGCTTCTTATACGCTAACGATGATGTGCATCTAAAAGTCATGTTCTATATTCTTTAAACTTGAGTGCTGGTACCTATTTACAATACAAAATGGATTAAACGAGTGCCAAGCCGTGTCTGTGGAGAAGCCTTGACCCGATCCTGACTGAAGCAGCAGGTTTAAAATGACACTCTGCTCTACAACACATCTGTACCTTCAGCCATTTTTCAACATCAACATTTTTATAGGTTGACAAATTTCCACCAGCGAGTCATTTATATGGTAAACTGCACATTGTTAACTGGCAAATGAAGGAGAGGAGAGGAGAGGAGAGGAGAGGAGAGGAGAGGAAAGGAAAGGAAAGGAAAGGAAAGGAAAGGAAAGGAAAGGAAAGGAAAGGAAAGGAGAGGAGAGGAGAGGAGAGGAGAGGAGAGGAGAGGAGAGGAAGAAAAAGAAGATTAAAAAAAAGAAAAATTAGAGATGAGCAGAAAAGAAGAGAGGATAAGAGAAGAGAGGAGAAGAAAAGAAAGGAGAGGAGTAGAGAGAAGAAGAGAAGAGAGGAGAAGAGAGGAGAGGATAAGAGAAGAGAGGAGAGGATAAGAGAAGAGAAGAAAAGAAAGGAGAAGAGAAGAGAGAAGAAGTGAGGAGAAGAATAGAGAAGAAAGGAAGAAGAGAAAAGAAGAGAAGAGAAAAGTGAAGAAATGGAAAAAAAGAAGAGAAGAGAGAAGAAAGGAAGAAGAGAAGATGAGAAAAAAGTGAAGAGAAGAGAAGAGAAGAGAAGAGAAGAGAGAGGAAAGGCATAGAAGAGAAGAGAAGAGAAGAGAAGAGAAGAGAAGAGAAGAGAAGAGAAGAGAAGAGAAGAGAAGAGAAGAGAAGTGAGGAGAAGAGAAGAGAAGAGAAGAGAATAGAAGAAAGGAAGAAAAGAAGAGAAGACAAAAGTGAAGAAATGAAAAAAAGGAGAGAAGAGAGAAGAAAGGAAGAAGAGAAGACGAGAAGATGAGAAAGAAGTGAAGAGACGGGAAGAGAGAGGAAAGGCAGAGAAGAGAAGAGAAGAGAAGAGAAGAGAAGAGAAGAGAAGAGAAGAGAAGAGAAGAGAAGAGAAGAGAAGAGAAGAGAAGAGAAGAGAAGACTTCTTTCCTGGTGAATGCTGATGTTGATCTCAGGATTCAGGATTTCTCGGGTCTTGTTTAAAGCATGAATCACGCTCTTTATTTATCCGACATTTACTTCAGCAGATTTTCCAGCATGCTAGAGATCAGGCTGCGGGACAAAACATGACGGATCATCATACTCACGTCTCGTTACTCAAACCTGAACTAAAAGCCCTGCTACATTACCCGAGACGGCCTTGATCAAAACAAAGCGCCGACATTCAGCAGAGCACGAGACACTCCGGATAGAAGCATCAGCTAGATGAATAAATAATAAAACGACCTTGGATGTAGGAGGAATCTTTTTCACAGCAATTAAAGCGAGGCTAAAGCGAGAGACAACAGAGAGATTCAAAGAGATCACTGACAGAAAATTTCTTCATTTTATTTTCTTTTAATTAGCGAATTACACACACACACACACACACATATATATATATTTATATATATTTGTGCTCATATATATATATATATATATATATGAGCACAAGCATGAGATAAGCGCTAACATTTTGAATGTTTAGCTATTGACTGAAATAAAAAATTGATTTAGCACAAAAAATGTAAAGTAAAAATGTTAGCTCTTAAAAATGTAAAGTACTCCTGACAAGGGATTAGCTTAGATGATGCTCCTGATGACTAGCGAGATACAGCATTCATCTACATTAATTCATGTTTACTACATTTCACCTATTTTTAGTCATTCAGAAGTTATTTTGTTATTTTTTAGCATCCTTTCACCGAAGCTAGCTCGCTACGTTCTTAATGTCAGCTAGCTTTATTTCTAGCTAACGAACTAACTTTCTGTTTGTTTGTTTGTTTCTTCGTGTCTCTCAGCAGTAAGGCGCTAGTCATAGCTCGATGTTAGCGATGTTGTTGTTAGCGAGGAACGACAACAAACTCAAAGTTAAACTCCGAGAGCGTGTCACGTTAGCGTTGATCAGATAGTGAACCTTTCACCTCGTGTTGATGTTTCACGCTGTTTCTTTTATTTCACTGCAGTTTGTTGATTTTCTGTAAAATACGTCTAATAAACAGAGTTAAACTATTACTGCCGTGTTTCTGGGACTTCAGTCCTGTCTGAATCCATCAGGAATTCTTTATTTTGAGAAGTGCGCATGCATCTCTCTCAGAAGATTACACTGTTTTAAAGTCAAAATAATCCCAGGTAATGTATTAATATATACAGAATCCTGTCTGAGCTGAAGGGCTGCTTTGATCAAATTTCATTAAATACCATAGGAACCGATATTTCCTGCTTTTTCCTCAGTATTAAAATACTACAGGGACTGCTATTCTTTCTTTCTTTCTTTCTTTCCTGCTGCTCCATCTCTCTCCACCTCTCTCTTTCTTACTTTTCTCTCTCTCTCTCTCTCTCTCTCTCTCTCTCTCTGTCTCTCTCTCTCTCTCTCTCTCATTTCTCTACCAGAAAAAAACAAAAGTATCGCTCAACTTTAAAAGAAAGCACCCACAGATGATTTGAGCTGCCGTGTCCATGTCAGGCTTTAAAGGAGACAGGGACATAAAGACTTGGGGTCAGTCACAGCCGTGAGTTACTGAAGGTTATTGATTGTCTGTCAGCAGGTGAACAGGACACACAGTGTCACACTGTCTCACACTCTGACGTCTTATATCTCTCACACAAAAAAACTTCACACGCTTTTTTTTTTTTCAAATCGGATTCACGTCAGCAGAAAGCAAGCGACTTACTGCTACAATCCTGATTGAATCCATCCTGAGGAAGATGACACTCGAGGCGTTAGGAGCTAGGATTTACTACTGCAAGTGAGGACTGGATTTTTTATATTTTGCCTGAACTATACAGTGATGAAAAGTCCCTCAAGAGGATTTTTTCTGATTTTTTTGTGATTGCAGTCAAGAATGCTTGATTTTGCAAATCTTTTTTATTCATACAATACATTTATGTTTATTGGTTCTCAAGTTCTCAAATCTCTATGTGTCACATCATCCCACGTCACAGTGGACTACAAACATGGCCACCATGGACTCACAGATATTTTGTTAAAGCTTATTGGTTTCAGTCATTGAGTTTTCGGTCATTTAGTAGTTTTGCGTCACTCGATACATGGATTGTGTTTGCATACAACTTCCAAGTTCGTGTTTGTGACACTATGCTGCTTTTGGTTTACATCCCATAAAGTAATGATTCAGCCAAGCGATTCACATCCCAAAAAGTGATTCACATCCCATTAAGAGTCGATTCAGTCAACGAATAAACATACCAAAAAGTGATTCACATTCAAGGTTCGATTCAGTTAAGTGAGTCATATCTCCAAAGTGATTCACATCACATAAAAGGGTCGATTCGTTCAAGTGATTCACATTCACAAAGGGTTGATTCAGTCAAGTGATTCATATCCCATAAAGAGTCGATTCAGACAATTGATTCATATCCCACAAAGTGATTCACATCAAAAAAGGGTCGAATCAATCAAGTGATTCACATTCCAAAAAGAGTCGATTCACTAATTCCAGGCACTGGAAAATAAAATTCAATCCTAAGCATTCCAGATTTCACACCATTGTGCATACACTTGGCCAGAAAAAATGCATTTAGCGTCTGAATAGATCAGCTAACAAGATATTTATTTTGCCTCCATTTTGAACATTTTGCTGATAAAGTGATCAAAACCAGTAAAAATGAACAGAAAACCATCACTCTGTGTGAGGCTGGGTGACGTATAAATAACTGAAATGCCTATTTAATTTTTAAAATAATTAATATATTTTTAATATAACCCAACCAATCAATTAATAAAAATCCATACATTAAAAAAATGTAAACTATCATAATAATAATAATAATAACAATAACACATGTATATTTCATGCCTCCAAGCCTGCTTAGATTTTTTCCTGGAATTTTTCTTGCCTTTTTTTTAGGTTTCCTTTTAGCCAGAAAAAACAAACCTGTGGATTGTAATGTATCCCTTATTGGCCAAGAGTTCCTGTCTTTGTAAAATGAAACCTCTTCCATTGTGCACATTGAGGTTAAACCTTCCAATTTAATACACACACCATGGCGCTAACCGATCAATCACCTAACCAGAGTTCAGGGCTTATTTGGACAAGAATTCGACGGTTCGAAAACCACCAACTGCCTCTCCACAAAACCCGCTCTGTTTCTCCACACATTTTCTCGCAGCAACTGTTGTCAGCTTTTCTGTGATTTTAGCAGTCGCAGCCACGCGCTCTTTGCTGTTGGACGAGTTCCACCTGGCAGTCCACGGCTCAGCGCTGACAGATTGGTAAGGCGAGAGCTGGCACCAGAAAGGCACATTTATTTTTGATTCCTCGAACAATAGGGGAGAGAACCATATGCTAGTCAGCCATTGTCCTGTTGGAAATTGGCAAATTTGGCTGCGTGTGCTTTCTCTCACACGGCTCGGGGGCAGATGGGAACAGGACATGCCACCCCATGTCTGTCATGTCGCACTGTAGATATATAGCATGCTTTTATTTCTTTTATCTCACAAGAAAGGTTTATCACCCCAAAAGCAACAACTGGATACTGAATAAGTACAAATAAAGCTGATTTAATAGGTGGATCTCGTATTATAGTACACAATAAACCGGCAGCTCGGGTCCTAATTTAATATGTTGCCAAATAATGAGAGCTAAGAATTGGTGTGTGCAGTTAGTGGAGGTGTTGTGTAGCGTTTCCAGGAATTGTGTGAAGGACATCAAGTGTAAAAATAGGAAGAATAAACATGGCAAGTTCAGATCTCGAAGGCAAAAACGTAGCAGTGTCTTAGAGCTTGGAGAACAAAAGAATAAATCCGTGATTAATAGTCTAATATTCACCAAAGCTCAATAATCAACATGAGTAAGAAATGGCTCAGAAGTGCAAAGCGGCAAGACTTCGCAAGGAGGAAGTGGAAAGTGTTGATTTTACACTAAATGAGAGAGTGACTGAGATCAGGTTTGCTCGGTAAAGCAGCAGTAGTTCGGTATTCTGATGATGGGGACATCTAGTGGTGTGGAGTGAGATAACTGTACATACGTACATGGAGCAAAGACGTGAGCGAACATTATTACCCCAATCTCTTTATTAATACGGTGTTGGACCACCATTTACATTTCATACAGCTTTCTAACCTTCCTGGAATAGATACAAACAACTTCTGAATATCTTCTAGTGGAATTTCAGGATCATTCATCTAGTCTTGCCGGAGTCCCTGCCTGCACTTTACACATAATCTACATTGTCTTTAAACATCACATGATCAGAATCATACTTAATATCTTTCTCTCTCTGTCTTTCTCTGTCGAGGTATACACTCCACTCCTGAGCTCCCAGTGTTTGCCAGTTTCCAGTGTGACCACTGCCTCTAACCTTGGTCGGAGTCTCGTCGCTTGGTGGCGCTCACTGATGCTGTGGATGGTTCTGTGTGGACAGCCTGTGACCCAGGAGACAGTCATGGACAGAGCCACTTGGGGACTTTCACACCATCACATTACATCTGTCAGCTTGTGACAGCAAAGCATTAGTGTCTATAATGACCTCAGAAACTACACTGACCTAATAGTTCCTCATGGGCCATTGACTGCTGTTATAGAAAGGACACTAATCAGTTACAGTTACATTATTTACTGTTTAGTGTCACCCAAATGAGGATGAGGTTCCCTTCTGAGCCTGGTTCCTCTCAAGGTTTCTTCCTCATATCATCTCAGGGAGTTTTTCCTTGCCACCGTCGCCACAGGCTTGCTCATTAGGGATAAAATAAAATAAGGATAAAATAGTTTAATAATTTATTTTTATTTCTAGTTATTTAGTTATTTATTTATTTTTATTTATTTATTTATTTCCCCCTCTCCTTTCTCTGTTTATCTTCTTTTGTAAAGCTGCTTTGAGACAATGTCCCTTGTAAATGGCGCTATACAAATAAAATTGCTTTGAATTGAATTGAATAGCAGAATATCTTCTAGTTGCTTCAGAAAGGTTGGAGCAGGGAAACTTCTCTCCAAAATTTCCTACATTGGTTTGATGATATTTAAGTCAGGTGATTGAGCTGTCCAGGGCAGATGTTGAAGTTCATACTGGTGGCAGATCAGAGGTAGAACAGCAAGACTGTTGGTGCAATTGTATTGCAATATATGCTGTGCAAAGTAGAGGTTGTGTGTGCTGTCAGTAAAGACAAAGATAGAAAGAGCAGCCATGTTGACTTGTCTTGATTTAAAAGCTGAAGACACTGTCTCAAGATTCCAACTTTTTTTCCTCCAAATATACGGCTGAAGGGCGTATTGCATTTGCTGAAGGCTTAGTAATTTGTGTTGCAGGTGCCAAAATGAATCTGATTTGCATTTACAGCCATCTCTTATTTCACCCCTTTAAAAAAGTATCTCAAATTACACAGACAACATGTGTTATTTTATTCTCATATAGTACCCCATTAGCGAAACGTTTTTATGGAACAAATGGCTACGAAGCAATTGCTGAACATCATATCAGAGTCACATGTCATGAAACTTAAAGCCTTGGTATGGCAAAAACAGGTCAGGAGACATGAAACTGGATTGATCTTCAGAGTCTCCGTGTCTGTTTTTTTGCATGCTCAGAGCCTCTTCAGATCAGCCTTTTCACCAACAGAAGTCTAACTTCAGAAAGTCTACACCTGCTCCAGCTCAATATTCGCTCAGTGAAGATAGAGAGAAAGAAAAAAGGAAAGATAAGACAGAAGCAAGCTGAGCCAGACAGTCTTATCACCTCTAACCTTGGTACCGAGGTACCAAGACACGAGGAATCAGAAATGCTACACATTCAGCATATTTAACATAGGAATAAACAGAGAAAGAGAAAATAGAAATAAAAACGGAGAAAGCTGAGGCAAATATTCCTCCAATACATTTCTTATTAATGGCATGGGGAGCACAGTGACTTAGAGCTCAACATGTTTGGCTCACAACTATGAGGTTGGGACATGTTCTCCATGTGCATTATTTGGGTCTCCCAGTCCAAAGACATGCAACTGTAGGCTGAGAGAAATCTCTAAGTTATCTGTAGTGTGTGTGATGGAACCCTGTCCATGGTGTCCCCCACCTTGTGCCCTGAGGTTCCACATAACCCTGTGTAGGATAAATGGTAGAGTTAGATTGGAAAAACTTCTCAAGAGGCAACTTACATTTCATACAACTGAGCAACTGAGGGTTAAGGGCCATGCTCAGGGGCCCAGCAGTGGCAGCTTGGTGGACCTGGGATTCAAACTCACAACCTTCTGATCAGTAGACCAACAGTACGATAGGCACTGTTAGATCCAATCTCATCAGATCCTTGCTTTTCTCTTTATGTAATTTTGTACAAGATGACAAAATTCAATTATTTTAGGCAACAATCAAATCCAAAATGGTTGTAAGAAATTAGACAGGACTTGCAGGACTGACCGAACAGCTAAACATTCTAAACTAGACCTTATATGCCTTGACTCGCATATAAACTTAAGTGACATCCCATTCCTAATCCATAGGGTTCAATATGACGCCGGTCCACCCTTTGCAGCTATAACAGCTTCAACTCTTCTGGGAAGGCTGTCCACAAGGTTTAGGAGTGTGTTTATGGGAATATTTGACCATTCTTCCAGAAGCGCATTTGTGAGGTCACACACTGATGTTGGACGAGAAGGTCTGGCTCTCAGTCTCCGCTCTAATTCATCCCAAAGGTGTTCTATCGGGTTGAGGTCAGGACTCTGTGCAGGCCAGTCAAGTTCATCCACACCAGACTCTGTCATCCATGTCTTTATGGACCTTGCTTTGTGCACTGGTGCACAGTCATGTTGGAAGAGGAAGGGGCCGGCTCCAAACTGTTCCCACAAAGTTGGGAGCATGGAATTGTCCAAAATGTCTTGGTATGCTGAAGCATTCAGAGTTCCTTTCACTGGAACTAAGGGGCCAAGCCCAGCTCCTGAAAAACAACCCCACACCATAATCCCCCCTCCACCAAACTTTACACTTGGCACAATGCAGTCAGACAAGTACCGTTCTCCTGGCAACCGCCAAACCCAGACTCATCCATCAGATTGCCAGATGGAGAAGCGCGATTCGTCACTCCACTACGCGTCTCCACTGCTCTAGAGTCCAGTGGCGGCGGGCTTTACACCACTGTATCCGACGCTTTGCATTGCACTTGGTGATGTATGGCTTGGATGCAGCTGCTCGGCCATGGAAACCCATTCCATGAAGCTCTCTGCGCACTGTTCTTGAGCTAATCTGAAGGCCACATGAAGTTTGGAGGTCTGTAGCGATTGACTCTGCAGAAAGTTGGCGACCTCTTCGCACTATGCGCCTCAGCATCCGCTGACCCCGCTCCGTCAGTTTACGAGGCCTATCACTTCGTGGCTGAGTTGCTGTCGTTCCCAAACACTTCCACGTTCTTATAATACAGCTGACAGTTGACTGTGGAATATTTAGGAGCGAGGAAATTTCACGACTGGATTTGTTGCACAGGTGGCATCCTATCACAGTTCCACGCTGGAATTCACTGAGCTCCTGAGAGCGACCCATTCTTTCACAAATGTTTGTAAAAACAGTCTGCATGCCTAGGTGCTTGATTTTATACACCTGTGGCCATGGAAGTGATTGGAACACCTGATTCTGATTATTTGGATTGGTGAGCGAATACTTTTGGCAATATAGTGTATATATATATATGATTTGATGAATGATATGACCTATGACATGATATGATATACAATCTCGTCCTATCTTATCTAATGTACAGTTTTATTTATTTGCCCCATACGTAAAGGGACACAGAGTGCAGCCTCGAGCTAAATAAAAATCTGCCATGTTGACATGCATTACCTCTGAGATTTCCCATCAGACCTGCCAAGTGAATAAAGGTTTTCGGTGCTTTAATTAAAAGCAGCAACATCCCTTCTGATCAGCCGAGCACATCGCTTCTTAATTGGCATAATATAAGTCAGACTTAATACCGGCAGACGGACACGAACGCCTTCATCTGAAACATTCCTATCAGCATTAGCCCAGCGTAATTAATAACGGACCAGCTGCATTAATATGAGGAGCCACGTTTCATCTCTTCCGCTGATAAGCGTCATGGTGAGAGAGAGAGAGAGAGAGAGAGAGAGAGAGATGGAGCAAAGCCAGTTTCCCCTTCCACAATTCCTCCTCTATCTACTGACCCCAATTCAGCGGTGCTACAGTTTAAGCTTAAATCGAATTTGAGCAGGGCGCCAGGGGTCATTCAAGTTCGTGAGGCATGAAGTGAGGAATGGAGGAGAGGAAAGAGGAATGTCCACTCGCTACTGGAGCTGAAGGTGCTGTGTATGTTGACTAGACACACACACACACACAGTTTCGAGCGTCCAGTTTTGGGTGGCGTGCAGCCATGTTTACTGGACCACCAAATAATGCTCCACAATCACCAGAGAAAAATAGAGGGAGCAAAGCAATTTGGCAGCGTTCGGACATGGCGCTCTGACGACCCGTCCACTTTTCAAATAACGAATATGTCCTGTATGCTCACGCAGAAAGGGCACAGGCCACAAAATCAAACTAAAGCCTGATGTAGCAACAGACGGAAAAAAATCATTTTCAAACCAGCAAAAGAAATGAAAGTGGTTTTTATCAGCAATTCAGTGAGGAAGACACCATTACAAAGCTATCTCTTTATTGTGCTGTTTTAATGACGTAACACTGTATGGTTTTATCATCTTGTCCTACTATTGTTTACTTTGAGTATCTTAAAAATACTCTATAAATAAAAGGTATTATTATTATTATTATTAGATATGATACAACCTCCTCCTTACGCTGTGAGCCGAGCAGCGCAGCACATCTGGAGGCTCGCAGCACCACAGCGCTCTTTCAATTCTGTTCCTCTGTTTGTATATATAGCCAGGTGTTTTTTGTTTCATCATTCATGTCGTGTCTCAGCTCCTGTCCTGTTTCCTTCATATTTTATAATTAAGCTTGGATTCTTTCATTTTGTTCTTGTTTCACATATAAACCCTATCTAGTTAAACCTTGTTGTTTGACCTCAGCCTGTTCTTGACCCTATTCTTTGATTTTGCCTCGTTTCTGAGTTTCTTAGCCACGTTTTCCTGGTTTTGTTTTTCTACTCTGATTTAGCCTAGCCCCTTTAGCCTTGTTTTTGAGACCGCAACCTGTTTTTGTTTTTTTGTTTTTTTTTGCCATTGCCCTCATGGATCTGTATTTAAATGAAAATGAAAATAAAGCCCACCTGCACCTTCATCCACACAGCCTGTCTCTGTCCCGCTGTCCGTGTAAAAATCTAACAACTAGCAAAGGAAGCAAACCTGCCAAATTTAAACATTTATATACATTATCTTTTATTTTTATTGCTTGAGATGGAACAGGATGTCCTGGAAGAAGAAGAAAAAAAAATCTGTCCATAAAATATTTCACTTGTAGCATGTCATGTCAGAATTATGATCGGTGATAAAAATCCTTCACTTGTGCGTAAAAAAATGTTAAACCTAGGTCAGGAGGCTGGACATCTTTAATAATAATGTCATCTCAAACCAAATGACCTTGAGCAACTCTCACGCTAGCTTTATACTACAACCCCTTGCAAAAAGTATGGAAGCACCACTCTTGGAAGATGTTCATTCAACTGTTTAATTGTATAGAAAAAAAAACCCAATCACAGACATGCCACAAAACTATATTCATTTAACATTCCAACCTTCTGGCTTTATGAAACACTTACAAAAATAAAACAGAAAGAAAATTGTAGTCAATTGCAACTGTTTTTACAGATCAGACCGAGGAAAATAATATGGAATCACTCAATTCTGAGGAAAATATTATGGAATCACCAAACAAAAACACCACTAGTACTTTGTTGCACCACCTCTGGCTTTTATAACAGCTTGAATTCTCTGAGGCATGGATTTAACTATCGACAAACAGTATTCTTCATCAATCCGGCTCCAACTTTCTCTTATTGCAGTTGCCAGATCAGCTTTGCAGGTTGGAGCCTTGTCGTGGACCATTTTCTTTCATTTCCATTTCAATTAGATCGAGGTCCGGACTATTTGCAGGCCATGCCGTTGACATTATATGTCTTTCTTGAAGGAAAGTTTTCACAGCTTTTGCCCTATGGCATGATGCGTTATCATCGTGAAAAATGATGTCATCATCATCAAACATCCTTTCAACTGATGGAATAAGAAAAGTAAATATAAACTTGTGCATTTATTGAGGATGTAACGACTGTCATCTCTCCCATACCTTTACCTGACATACAACCCCATATCATTAATGATTGTGGAAATTTACACGTTTTCTTCAGTTCCGATTTCATTGGAACGGCACCAAACAAAAGTTCCAGCATCATCACCCTGCCCAATGCAGATTTGTGATTCATCACTGAATATCACTCTCATCCAGTCATCCATGATTCCTTGATTGCTTTTCTTTAGCCCCTTGTTTTTTTTCTGTTTAGATGTTAATGATGGTTTTCGTTTGGCTTTTCTGGATGTAAATCCCATTTCTTTTAGGCGATTTCTTACAGTTTGGTCACAGACATTGACTCCACTTTCTGCCCATTTGTTCCTCATTTGTTTTGTTGTGCATTTTCTGTTTTCAAGTCATATTGCTTTAAGTTTTCGATCTTGACGCTATCTTGATGTCTTCCTTGGTCTACCAGTACGCTTCCCTTTTACAACCTTCCCATGTGATTTGTACTTGGTCCAGATATTAGACACAGCTGACTGGGAACAAGCAAAATCTTTTGCAACATTCCGTAAAGATTTACCTTCTTCAAGAAGTTTTATAATCCTCTCCTTTGTTTCAACTGACATCTCTCGTGTTGGAGCCATGATTTATGTCAATCAGCTTGGTTCAACAGCTCACTAAGGTGTGAAAGCACTCTCTTTTAACTGCAGATGAATTAGCAGATGTAATCAGATACAGGTTTTTGTAAAGTACATGGTGATTCCATAATATTTTCCTCAGAATTGAGTGATTCCATATTTTTTTCTTCTGGTTGACCTGTAAAAACAGTTGCAATTGACTACAATTTTCTTTCTTTTTTTATTTCTGTAAGTGTTTCATAAAGCCAGTAGGCTGGAATGTTAAATGAAAATAGTTTTGTGGCATGTCTGTGATTGGGTTTATTTCTTCACAATTAAACAATTGAATGAACATCTTCCAAGAGTGGTGCTTCCATACTTTTTGCCAGGGGTTGTATAGACGACTATCTTGTGAATTTTTAGACTAACCCTATAAAGAAAAACAGACCTCCAGCGTTCAGTTTAGCAGTTTGCTTTGGTTTCGATTTGTTCAGCGTTGTTCAAGGTGATACAATAAACCAGGATTTCAGGATTTCCAGCCCAACTCCACCTCAAAAAACACTTCTTCTCTACAATATAAATAATTCTGTGCATCATAGACACTTCATTTTTAAAATTAAATTTAATTCCAATTATTTGCTATGGAACAAGGTTTTTGAGGCCTCTTAGTCTGTCTTAGTTCTGGTTCCATCTGGCAACCCGCTGGTGGTCATTAACTATCTTGTCTGCTCCTCCTCCAACAATGTGAACACGAGGCAGAGAGATTTCCTGCACAGATGGACCTCTGTGCTACATGTGCTACTTCAAGCTCTTATTTTTTGACCAATAACGGCTTTATAGAAGCTAAGTAATAAGCATCTGTCAAAACAAGGACACTTTTCTAAAAGGTAACATCCAGTTTAAAACAGATTACAACGTATAGAGATAGTAATATTTGTTAAATTTTGAGGCCAGGACTTGAGCATGCAAGGGGATTTATTAGGGAGGATTTCACACTGCAATTTAGTCTGAAACAGAGCATGAAATGTGGACCAGGAAGTGTAGCACCAAATCCGAGACTACCTGTGCGAACCAGGAAGTGTTATTGAGTTAATTTGATTTGATCAGTTTTGTACATATTCTATGAAACTGTAGGTGAGCTACTCAGAAGTGGGTGCGTTGGAGAACCCTGCTTAAAATGTTCTGCGTGGAACCTTGCTTTCTTTTAAAACAAAAAAGGTTCTCGGTAAAAATGTTCATCATTCAAAGAATCCTTAAAGCCTCCAGACTGAAAAATCACTGCTTCTACTTTTAATGACAGCCTGCAATGTTATTTCTCTTAAATCAAACTGTCGCTAAATTTGGTAACGGTAATGATCTTATAAAAAGAATAAAAAAAACGTCTTATTGTGTTTTGTAGCTTTTAGGCTCGTATAAATCGACTTCCCGTCAGACAATAAACCGGAGCGATATTAAAAAATGGTTTCGTCGTTATATCAGTTTTGCTCTTGCCATGGCAACAATTCATTTCCTAGTTTAAGGAGACGAACAGCTTCTGAGTAGAATCCCGGAGTCTGTCTTTTGTAATCACTGTAATTCCGACGTGACAGGAACACTTCCCAGTCTGTCACAGCTACATCTGCTAACTTCAGTCAATAAATTAAAAACACACTGCACTGAAAGATGCACTGAACGTCTCAAAGAATCTCCAGAACCCTCTGTACGTAACGCTCAGTGTGCGTCGAGGTAAGCTCAAAAGCAGCGAACAATCCTCAAAACAATCCTCTTCCCCAGGCACCTCAAGCACATCAGTACCAGAGAAGAATGTCAGAAAGGGGTTTTACAAACGTTGCGTCAGAAATACGCGTTTTATTTAAGAGTCTTTGAAACGCAGCCTACATGTTTCCAGTTTTTTTCATTTCTGAGAGGATATTTGATTTTCTCAGATCCATTATTGAAAGGATGACAGAGACAGGCTGCCATTTCCCTCTACGCCGCTCAGCGTAGATATGTTAGAGGAATGAAAAAGCCAACAAGAGATTGTTCATCTGATTTTCCAAAAAACCTAGCTGAGATTTTGCGACACAGTCCAAATTTTAAAGACCAAATGGAATGATTCCTGAAATGATTCTATATAAAAACGAAGAAGAAGCCTTTATTATGGCCACACATTACAGCACAGTTTTCTTCGCATATCCCAGCTAAGGAACTAAGCGCAGAGGCAGCTATGATACAGCGTCCCTGGGGCAGATTGGGTTAAGGGCCTTGCTCAATTGTCCAACAGTAGGACCTCGATACTCCGATCAACAACCCAGAGCCTTAACCACTTAAACCACCACTGCCCCAACACAGCAAAATGGACGAAAAATTCAATTCAATTTTAGTCTTTACTTACAAAATAAAAAAAATTCTTTACCATCATTTCCATTCCTGCCATTTACAAACACACAGCATAATTCTAACGAAGCTTATATGTTGAAATTTAGAAGTTCTAGTTTGTATCGTAAACCTGCACGCTAACATCCACTGTTAAAAGGTCTCAAAATGGCTGTTAGACTATTCATAAGATAATAAACTGAGGTTATGGAAAAAGCACTTTTTTTCTCACTTCAGTTCAAATCAGATATGATGCAGTAATGTGACAAAGCCAAATGAGCGACTTGGGCCAATCCTACAGTGTGGTCCGACTTTTTTTCAGTTCCCCACTCACAATTTGCTCTATGATGGACCAATAAGGAAGAAAATTTCATTTAAATTTCATTTTATTTGTAGATTGCTCTTAACAATGGACATTGCCAAAGAGCAGCTTTCCAGCTTTCCCCAATGAGCAAGCCAGAGGCGACGACGTTGAGGAAAATCTCCCTGAGACGATATGAGGAGAAAATCATTCCTCCCAATAGAAGACACCAGATTGTATAACCATTTTATATATTTTTTTGGGTTTTATCTTCTCCTGTCATAAACAATCTGTCATTAAATACATATAAAGACATTACAGGAAAAAAAATAAAGCTTCTAAGAAAGTAGCATACATGGTAGGTGTGTCGGGTGAATGCAGACTCATAGCTAATACAGTCAGCTTGCTTTGCTAATGTCTAAACAAAGCTACAGCAGCATGTAAAAAGCAGTAGTGCGTAAACGGTGTATGTTTTCACACTGATTAATGCATTATTACATATAGGCCTTTGAATGCAGAATTTAAAACCCATCCATTTTGTAATTTATGTATTTATTTATTTTTTTTACCAGTATGCTAATGTTCCAGTCTGCTGGCAGAATGAAAATCGACTTATGGGATATTTTCAAGTCAGTATAAACAAGTTGCTGATTTTCTGGTCGAAACTCAGATATAAACTGTATGCTACTCAAAATACATTTTATTCGGTAACGTTTCAAGAAAGTAAAGATTTCTCATCTCATTAACTCTGCTTTTTTTTTTGGAGTTATGATAGGAAAGACACACTGTAGAGATTTTCTCAGATTTTTTGAGCAGTACTGAAATCTATTCAGCCATTTAACCCCTTTTTCAGCAGAACTGAAAGGAAATGGATTTAGGGGACATTTTCAACCAGTATAAAGAAATGAATGATGTTCAGGCTGTGAATCTGATATAAAATGAGTCTGTCGGCTTTCAGTGTGTTTTAGATGTGTTTGTCCTTCTGTTGGAGAACCTTCATCGGAATTTTACTGGTTGAAGATGAAGCTGCTTTTTAGATGAACAAGGACTTAGAGCATCTCAGAGAGCAGAAATGGGTTTGATACAAACATTTGTGTGGAGAAAAATTAACTGTTTTTCTACAAATATATTGCCCCTAGTAGGCTAAAAACAGAATTACTTATGAAACACTACAAATTCTTAAAGCTCTGAGTGTCTACTTTTCATATGTGCTTCATATTAACCACCACTGTGGAGTGAGACATGACAAAGACACTCAGTGCTGAACATGGACACAATCAAAACAGGACCAACTCCATTTTCTGGCCTCTGGTAACAGGAGTTAAGGAGAATTCTTTCTTACCCTGCCTGACTGCGAGTGTGGTGGTGTAGACCAGGAACAGCAGGATGTAGTTGAGAAAGCACTGGAACACGGGTGTGTTGGCATGGTAATCGGTGGCCAGGTACTTGCTGGTCAGTCCGATCCCGCAGATGAGCAGAGACAGGACCTGACCAAGTGCCAGCGTGAGGAGGAGCTCTCTGTGGACAAGAACAAACACACAACACGGTTATTACAGCACAAATGCACAGCACAGGACCTCGCTTATTGCGAAACCAACAGCATTCATGCACATTAAAATACTGTGGTTATGGAAGAGAGACAAAAGGAAGCTAAAGCCTGTGAGCAAAACAAATAAATAAGGCAAACAATTAAAATCTATCTATCTATCTATCTATCTATCTATCTATCTATCTATCTATCTATCTATCTATCTATCTATCTATCTATCTATCTATCTATCTATCTATCTATCTATCTATCTAGTCTCCAACAATTCTTTCTCATCTACAATTCTCTACTTTCCCTATATATTATAAATTATATAATTATTCATTGCACGGTTCATTTCTAATAATTTTTTTAGACTTTCGATTACATTTATATTCATTATGTATAATGGCAGCTGCGGTAAAAAGTGACTGATGACCCCTGTGAGAGACTCACAGTGTGTGTGTGTGTGTGTGCAAGCTCAGGTGAGTGAGTGTTGAAAGAGGACGAGAAAGGAGGAAGGCATGAGAAGGACTGAAGGACTGTCAAGGAAAAGAAACAAGTCACAGGGGAATGAGGCTCCTTGTCCTAAGCAAACACATGGTGAATACTAAAGCAGGCAAACACACACACACACACACACACACACACATATATATATATATATATATATATATATATATATATATATATATATATATATATATATATATATATATATATATATACACACACACACCTGGTGAATACTAAAGCAGACACCACTGCACTGCTCTAAGTTCAGAGGCTTGGGAGAATAAGTACACACACACACACACAATGGCTGGAGGGCACCACAGTAAAGAAAGAGTGTCTATATGTGATTGTTATTCGAATAGAAAGAGAAAATCCAGCCACCAGGTTTCAGTCAGAGCTAGAACGAGTCAATGAGCTAATGAAGAATTTGTCGATCTTAGTTTCAATTTTAATTCACCTTGTGAAGCCCCACTTCATTTTAGCCCTCACTTTAACACCTCTAGGATTAAGACTTTAACCTCTCATTAAAATCTTCAAAAAATTTCACCCCCTTCAGATTTGCTAAATGAAAAAATTAGTTGCCTCAGTGTTCATTTTCAGAAAATAATCTCTACTGAATTTTCTTTTTTTTTTTTAACTAAATCTCAGCTAAATCTACAACTGATCTCAGCTATGAGGTTAAAACACGACTTACTGAAATTCACTGACTTTATATATCATTTGTCATTTTGTTATTCATGGAGCAACAGGATGAAAGTAAAGTAAATTTACAATAAAATACTGTACTAAGGTTTAATTGGTTTAATCTGAAGGTTTAAAACTTTAATACAATGGCTTTAGCTTAACAATACAACTAAAATGTTCTGGTTGAAAAACCTGGTTGAAATTGTAATATAATATTCATACAGTAGTAGCACTAACAACTCTAGCAGTAGTAACAAGTGTAGTATTAGTGGTAGTAGTAGTAGTCAAAGTAATAATAATATTAACTATTGCAATATTAGCGTTCGTATTAGTTGTAGTAGCAATAGTACTAACAATTGTAGTACTGTGGTAGTAGTAACAATTGTACAAATATAAGTAACAAGTGAGTTATTATTAGTAGTACTAGCAGCAGTAGTAGTAGTACAAAAAGTAGTAATGATATTAACTATTTCAGTATTATAGAAATAGTAGCAATTTTTATATTAGTGCTAGTGCTACTAACAACCATAACGGTAGCAATAAGTGTAGTATTAGTGGCAGTAGTAGTAGTAGTAATAAAAGTAGAAATGATATTAACTATTTCAGTATTATAAAAGTAGTAACAATTTTTATATTAGTGCTAGTGCTACCGTGCTAACAACCGTAATGGTAGCAACAAGTTTAGTATTAGTATTAACAGCTTAGTATCAGTGGTAGTAGTAGTAGTTACAACTGTAATAGTAGTAACAAGTGTAGTATTATTATTGTTAGTAGTAGATGTATGTATAGTAATAATAATAGTAACAACTGTAGCATTGTAGTAGCGTTAGTAACAATTGTAAGATTAGTGGTAGTAGCAGAACTAACAATTGTAATAGAAGCAATGATTGTAGTATTAGCATTCGTGGTGGTACTAGTACAAATATTTGAATTACTATTAGTACTAATACTAATAGTAGCAGTACTAAGCATTGCAACAGTAGTAACAATTGTATTAATGATAGAAGAAGTGCTATTGTAATGTTAGTTGTAGTAGCAATACTCGTAGCAATAGTGTTAACAACTGTAGTAGTGTTAGTAGCAGTAGTAGCTTCAACTGTAATATTACTGGCACAAAAAACTGTAATACTTGCAGTATTAGTGATAGTAGAACTAGTAAAAGTAGTAATAACTGTAATATTAATATTAGTACTAGTAGTACCAATTAGTAGTAGCCGTAATAAAATTAACAACTGTATTATTAGTATTAGCAGAAGTACTAGCATCAATAGTATTAACAATTGTAGCATAGCAGTAGTAGTATTAATAGTAGTACAAGTGTAACAAGTAATAAGTGTATTATTAGTGGTAAAAGTAGTGATAAATGTAGTAATAATATTAACTATTGTAGTAGTAGTAGTAGTAGCACTAGTTCTACTATCAAATGCAACAGTAGCAACAATAGTAGTATTAGTATTAGCAGCAGGACTAGTATCAATGTTACCAACAATTATATTAGTGGTAAGATTAGCTGTAGTAGTAGCATCTGTAACAGTAGTAACAGGTGTATTATCAGTAGTAGTAGCAGTAGATGGATATGTATATTTAATTATAATATTAACTATTATAGTATTGTAGTAGCAAAAACTGTAGCATCAGTGTAGTAGTTGCACTAGCAACTGTAATAGAAGCAGCTATTGTAATACTAGTAGCACGACTAGTACAAATAGTAGTAACAGTTAACAGTAGTACTACTAATAGAAGTGGTAGTAGAAAAACTAATAATAAAATGAACTACTGTAATATTAGTATTAGTAGTGATAAAATTAATACTACTACTAGTAGTAGCAGTACTAGATGCAATAATGTAGTAAAACTAGTAGTATACACATAGCAGTAGTAGTGCTGTAGTCAAATTAGTAGCATTAGATTTAGCAGTATCTTTACAAAAGTAGTAATAGTGGTAAGAATTTTATTAGTAGTAGCAGTAGTAGTAGGTTTGATCAGTTAACTGAGAAATTTGTCTCTAAAGACTGAGTATTCACTACAGAGCCATTGTTCTGGTTTAGGATCAGCCCTGACAGCTGCCTCTCTGCTTCTGTGTCTTTTCCAATTTTATAAAAAGTGAGAGCTACAGCCGGCGTGTCTCCACAGCTCCCTCCGATATGATGACACATCCCGAAATAGCTAAGCTCAATGAGGTAAACTGGAAAAGCTAGACTCTGTGATAAGGATCCAGCTGAGCTCAACTTGGATAACCTGTACTGGCAACGACACATTTAATATTATTTATTTTACAGAAACCTCTGTCCAGAATTTTTTATTTTTTTCCCCCTGTAAGGTCAGTGTAACAGAGAGTGGCTACTTACCTGCACAAAAAAAAAAATAAATAAAAAAGCATCACCATTAAAATGTGTACTAATACAAGTGATTAAATTATTACTGTCAATAAAAATATTTCCAGCAAACAGGGGGAAGAATCGAAATATATTTAGACATCATTTCCAGCTGAAGCAGTAAACGATCCTTTACGCAGGAAGATAATCACACAAACGTCTTCTCACGCCGAATGCTAAAAGGCTCTTTGTGCTAACGTTAATCAGGCAAAAACACGCGCAGAGGCGATCACGGGCACTCACAGACATGTAGTAAAATCTTAACAAATTCCATGTAGCAGGTGGAAAAAGATGAAGGTTGTGCGAGTCCACGCCTGAGGCATCCATCCGCTCCAGCTGCAATTACCAGACACCATCCTGACACCTGACAGTTCAAACACTGCCACAGAACAGGTGTGACGACCTGGGAAAACCTGCACACGGTGAAATCTTGACATTTTCCAATACATTTGAAAAGCTGAAAACTTTCCGGAACTGAAACCTGTTTCCTCTCAACCAGAAGTAAAACTTGAACTTGAACTTTTTTTTAGAATTTATGCACACGGTGGGAAAAGTGAAAATGGAGAACATTATGCTTAAAGGTTCTTATACTGACACCAACACTGTGATTGTCGAAAAGCAGAAAAGCAGCTACTATATATTGACATATTGCTCTGTATTAAGTGCAATTAAGTTAAATAAAGAATGGAAAAACAGAGAAAAATACACTATAGTTTTATATATATAATAAATAATGCAAGTAACTAACTTTATTTATTTATTTTACACAGAACCTATTGCATATATTGTACTAACTGCACACACCAATCAATAATTATTATTATTATTTTTTTTAGATTTTATCTATATATTTTCTATCATTTGTATATATTTTTTATTTGCTATTACTGAGCATTCTATTTCTATTGTTTATTATAATTATTTCTTAAATTCTGTTTTAATTTTATTTTTATTCTCTCTTCTTTTTTATTCTACTTCTGATGAGACAGACAGTCGATAAGCATGTCTTCACACATCATCATGGCTTGGCTTCGCGAGCAAAGATTACGAAAGTTCCGGTCCACGTCGGAGGCATGCTTGCTGGCGACGGAAGAGTCCAATGCGAGACACACAGATGAGAGATGACAGTAGCCACAGGAGAACGTCTGGACTGAACTACGGCGTCCCGATTCTTCCTCTGTGTCCTCTTTTCCTCAAGACGATTCCTGTGTGCACTTTTGAAGGAGGAGACAGCTCAGTGGACGGTGCGTCGCCAGGTCTCTTGATCCGAGGCTTGTACAGTCCAGTCGCGATGGTCAATACAACAGGCATTGAGAGACGTCTTCTGAGAGTCTTTATATCTCTTCTCAATTTGATTTGGTTTTAAATCTATCTCTATTCATCTACATGTTCTTTATAGACTACAAACTAACAGGCTAATCAGAAGCTCCACCCATCCAGTCACAGTAGTACTCACTACACATTTAATACCATGTATGTATGTATTTATTTATTTATTTAGGAGTCATCGATAACGCTGCAGTCTCTGAAATGATCTTCATCTGATTTAATATAATCCTGAACTGCCAGCTAAGTAAACACTTCACCCATCTCTATTTATGGAAAAACAACATCAGTGACACGTAATCAATGAGCAGAAGCTTATGATGGAAAACGTGTAATCACTGCGATCATTATCCATATCTGTCTTCTCCTGAGATAAATGTCACTCATGGAATTTGATGAACAGGAGCCTCATCGTCAGGAGCCTGTTTACACTAATGGTGCTAGTTTTGTTCTGTTGGGTAAATATCCATTTATTTGATTAGCACAGAAACGCTAATACTTTGTCATTGTGTCTCTACAGGATCCGCAATGGGGTAGGGTTAATTGTGGAAACTTTAAGGCTGTTTTTAAACTATTTATAACCTGAGTCTATGCATTTATGTGAGAATTCACACTGTGACCAGCAACTTAAACCTAGCCTGATATTAGCCTAAAAGTCAGCAAGAAGTGCAAAACAAAATAACACCTGGAAACAAAATAACAAATCCAAAACCAAATCCAAAAACAGAAGGACGATGCAGACAAACCGGAAAAGGTAGGTAAAGTTTGCAAGTGGAATTCTTACCGCTGATTGGACGAGACATCTGCCACTCAAGATATACAAGAATATATTCTTGTCCATGTGTGGAGTTCTGCGTTCACTTTAAACCACTGTTTTTCAATAGTGCAACTTTAAACCTTTTAAAGAAAATAACAAACATATATTTATATATTTAAGAAAACAGAATTCATCCAGCGCTACTTTAAGGAAGGATGTTCATATGGCGTGATTTTGGATATACTGATAGCGTATCATGGCTTAAAGATTAGTTTGCGATCTCTAAAAACACACCTGAAAAACGCAGGAATGTTTGGAAGACCAAACTATTCCAGATTAAAGGATGTAAGGAGCGCTATAAGAGCAGAGCTGCGTTCATGCACACACCAATACACTGCCAAAGCCTGCTGGACTTCCTGTATATCCTGAGTGACAGTTGTCTCGTCCAATCAGCTGTAAGATTTCTGTTCGCAAACTCTACCTACTTTTTCCAGTTTGTCTAAAGTGTCTAACTCCACAAGACCTCTTAAAGTGTGTGCTGTGGTTTCTGGCACCAAGACTTTAGCAATTATAAGGTGAGGTCTTCATGGATTGGTCTGATTTATCTAACACATGACAGAGATGTGCGATTTGACTGAGATCTGGAGAATTTAGAGGCTAAGTCAACATGTACTTGTTGTATGTGTATTTGATGGTGTACAGAGGTCAGCATGGGCACCGGTCTGCAGTTACACAGCTCCCTATGCAGCAAACTGTGATGCAGTGTGTGTTCTGACACCTTTCTATCAGGGCCAGCGTAAAAATTTTCAGCAGTTGTTCTTTTGTGGGATCGGACCGGACGGGCTAGCCTTCTCTCTCCGTGAGCATCAGTGAGTCTTGGCTGTCCCTGACCCTGTTGCTGGTTCACTGGTTGATCTTCCTTTGGTAACTAACCCCTGCGTTCTGGGAACACCCAACAAGACCTGTTGCCTTGGAGCTGTTCTGACCCAGTCGTCTGGACGTAATCTGGGTCTTGTCAAAGTCTCTCAGTCCTGCTTCTAACACATCAACTTCAAGAGTCTTTGCAAACTGAAAACCAATGATGCTCACTTCACCTGTCAGTGGTTTTAATGTTATGGCTGATTGATGTATTTATTTCTAAGTTATATATATTTATATATATATGTATCTTTTGCACAGTATGTCAAAACATATCCTTAACATATCCTTTAATGTAAAGCATGTTACAGACAGAATAACCCACCATTGGTTTTTCCAAGCTGCCACAAAAATGATAATACATTTCCATTTATTTATTTGCATTTAGTTACTAAACAAAGAAAATCCAAAATTTGTCCATTACATTATTTAAGATTAATTGGAGCTATTGGTTTTCCAGCTCTCTGCTGATTTCAGCTGTAATTGAGTGCTGGGAAATTGGGTGATAACAGGATTACTCTGACGGAGCAGATATCATACAGCGTAAAAGCCATCTTTTTCTCCAAATATTGCAGAAGGCTTATTTGCTTATTCTCTCATGGGCACACGCAATTACAGGACTCTGCTGTCAGTGTTGCTGTGTGCCAGCAAAAAAAAAAAAAAAAATCATTTTTTTTTAAAGCAGCAGAAGTAATTACCTTCATTACATTAAACGGCTATAAAGCAGGGGGAAAAAACAATAGCGTGGGAATACAAAGAACTGAGAGTGGTCCATGTAATCATCTGTTGTTTAGCGGAGGAGTGAAAGTTCACAGCAGTAGCCATTGTTTCTTATAGAAACGCAGGAGATGTGTGGAGTGAGCGGTGACATTGATGGATCAGGCGGGATAAAACCCAGTCTTACATCAGATACTATTTACGCTGCTCTGGAAGGTACTTTAATCTGAATCTGTCTCTATCTGCCAGAATCACTGGCTGTTATACAGATGTTACATCAGAAACAAAGAAAAAAAAACACAAAACACAGCACAGGACGCCTGGATGTAAATAAGGGTGCGTGGGTATGCTGTGATACGAAACCTTGACACAATGCTATAATTTACCTGTATTTATGATGACTGATGATCGCAGGGGTTTCAGAGAAAATGGTGTTTTTGTATTCTTTTGCCTAACTAGTGGTCTAAGAGGAATCAGACTAGTGGTCTCACAGGAATCAGAGTGAGCGATATGAAAGAAATCTGACACTATACAACAATCAGAATGAGAGATATGACAAAAAATATGATACTGTACAACAATCAGAATGAGTGATATGACAAAATATATCACTACACAACAATCAGAATGAGAGATATGACAAAAAATATGATACTGTACAACAATCAGAATGAGTGATATGACAAAATATATCACTACACAACAATCAGAATGAGAGATATGACAAAAATATAAAACTGTACAATAATCAGAGTGAGCGATATGAAAGAAACTACACAACAAACAGGTAAGTGATATGACAAAGATACCACTACACAACAATCAGTGTGAGCGATATGACAAAAATATATCACTATACAACAATCGGAGTGAGCAATATGACAAAATATATCCCTACACAACAATCAGTGTGAGCGATATGAGAAAAATATCCCTACACAACAACCAGTGTGAGCGATATGAGAAAAATATATCACTACACAACAATCAGGGTGAGCGATATGACAAAAATATATCACTATACAACAATCGGAGTGAGCAATATGACAAAAAATATCCCTACACAACAACCAGTGTGAGCGATATGAGAAAAATATCCCTACACAACAACCAGTGTGAGCGATATGAGAAAAATATATCCCTACACAACAATCAGGGTGAGCGATATGACAAAAAATATGACACTATACTTTGTTCGTGAATTCAAAACATGTAACAAAATATTCACACCAGCGCCGGAACCTGCAACCTGCTGCAGTGATGTGTTCAAACTCACTAGACTTCTAATCATGTACACCTGTTCCCATCACACACACACACACACACACACACACTATAAACAGACACCACAAATAACACCACAAAATGAGGAGTATGGTTCAGTGAGTCATTTTCCTGATGTGCCAATCCTTTCTAATGCTTTTGTAATCATGTTTTTTTACTTTGCACTCGTTCTCTGCTGTCTGTTCGTTCATCTTTGTAGTTTGACATTTTTGTTTGCCGCAGCCGTATCTGCTTCTGCTGTCTGACAAATCTTTCCATTGAGGCCTTTATCATTAGAAAATAATATTTTAAAGGTATTTTATTGCCCATTAAACCCTAGACAGGTGTATAATACTATAATTTATCTTATAGTTATATACTGGGATCCAAAACATATGAACTAGCATGCTAGCTGTTTATCTCCAAGTCAAACCAGCTAGCTAGCTCACTTCACAGAAAACTCACCGAATTTAAAGTTAAGGCTAAAGTTGTTGTTTTTTTACCCATCTAGCTAAGAAAATATCCCATGTGCTATTATAAGCTTGTTAGCAATCTTGATCATCATTTCTGCCTGTTAAATCTGCTCTGTCTTTTACTCTTAAACAACTGAGATGTCAGATTCAAGACTTATTAGGATATAAAACATATTAACTAGCATGCTAGCTGTTTATCTCCAAGTCAAACGAGCTAGCTCACTTCGCAGAAAATTCACACAGACAAAACTAAGAGCTAACATTAAAAAGGTTTTATTTACTTTTTTTGTTGTATCAAAATATCTAAAGGTTTTTTTTTTTTACTTAGCTAGCTAAGAAAAATCCCTCATGCTATGATAAGCTTGTTAGCAATCCTGATAAACATTTCTGCCTGTTAAATCTGCTGTATCTTTTACTCTCAGCAAACTAAGATGTCAGATTCAAGACATATTTGGATACAAAACATAGTATCTAGCATGCTAGATGCTTATCTCCAAGCCAAACTAGCTAGCTCACTTTACAGAAAACTCACCTAGTTAAAGGTTTTTTTTTTTTTAACCCATCGTTTCCGCCTGTTAAATCGACTGTGGCTTTTACCCTCAAAGTCAGATTCAAGAGATCATGGTACCTAGCATGCTAGCTGTTTACCTCCAAGCCAAACTAGCTAGCTCACGTCACAGAAAATGCATACAGCAAAAGCTAGCTAACATTAAAACGTTTTTTTTTTTTTTTTTAATCAATATACATAGTTAGGCTTGTTAGCAATTCAGTTGTTAAATCCACGCTGTCATTTACTCTCAAACAACTTAGACGTCAGAATCAAGACATATTAGGATACAAAACATACTTAGCATGCTAGCTGTTTATCTCCAAGCCAAACTAGCTAGCTTACTTTTAAAAAAAGAAGATTCACCCAGTAAAAACTAAAAAACTAAAATAACCATAAAAAAATAACCATTAAAAAGTTTTTATTTACCTAAAGTTGAGGCTAAAGTTGTTTTTTTTACTTAGCTATCTAAGAAACATCCCTCAAGCTATGATAAGCTTGCTAGCCATCCTGCTAATCATTTCTGCCTATTACATCTGCTCTGTCTTCTACTCTCAAACCCTTAGATGTCAGAATCTAGACACTGTCACCCAAATGAGGATGATATATTAGGACATATTAGGATACAAAATATATTACCTAGCATGCTAACTGTTTACCTCAAAGCCAAACTAGCCAGCTCGCTTCACAGAAAAAGTTAGCTAGCCAACATTGACAAAAATTTTTTTAATGAATATAAGTAGCTAGCTATCTGAGATTAAGATAACTAATAAAGGAGTCAATCTGTCCTCATCTATGGAAGCACTGTGGGTAAAAATATGAAGATTATCGTGTCTTAGCCAGTCTTAGGGGCTTTACAAATGTTCAAGGATGTGCTGTTGCATTTCTCACTCTGACATTAAAGTGTGAATAAAGTATTTAGTATTTTCAGGCAATAGCATGTTTCTTTTTTCCCCCAGAAGTGCTGTTTAGCCAGATTAAATATTGATGCTCTGTACATATCTGATGTTTTCTCCACATCCAGGAACGGTCTAAAGCTGCCTGCGCGATCCTGTTGTACAACACCAGCAGAGAGGTGAAAACATTTGCATTTAGATGAAAACCAATTTGCTTTCTGCTCAAGCAATTACAGTTCAAATGAAATATGTAGGCATTTTTTTTGCTTTTATGTGCCTGTGCCATGATGCCCAGGGGGGTCCTACCTGGATAAATGTTGAAATAAATTTGGATTACAGCTCCTGTAAAGTCTTATTACGGAAAAAGAAATGATTGAGAGAGACAACCTTTAACACGCATTTAAAACTTTTACGCTTTTTATAGTTTCCTTCTCACTATTCGATTCAATTTTATTTATATAGCGCTTTTATCAATGGGCATTGTCTCAAAGCAGCTTTACAGAAGTATAGAAACATAGAATAAAAATTATAAAGTTACTATTTATCCCTAATATTCATCCCTAATAAGCAAGCCTGTGGTGACGGTGGTGAGGAAAAAACCTTGAAGCTCAGAAGGGAACCTCATCCTCATTTGGGTGACACTGGACAGTAAAATAATGTATTCATAATGTCCTTTCTACAACAGCAACCAGGAGCTCTTGAGGAACTACTAGGTCAGTGTAGTTTCTGAGTTCATTTTAGACTTAACACTAATTCCTTCCTGCCGAAAGCTGACTGATTCAAAGACTGCGTGATCGTCTCTGAGCGATCTCGTAGCTCAGGCTGTAAAATGAACGGTTAATTGAAGGTTAATATTAATGCACTCATTGTAGTATGTTATTGTTTCTATAGCAACAGCGCCTGCACAGGAACCTGTACAGAAGACACTTTACATAAACTTAAACTAATAATAAATAATAAAAAATGTATTTTAGTATGCATAGTAAAAACTATAATAGTTGTTGACGTGTTTTTTGTAACAATCATCGTTTATCAATGGGGGAAAGTCCTCAGGATAGAGGAAACTTCCTGTTCCTCTACCTGTTTCTTGGTAAAAAATGACAAGCTGAGAGAGAGAGAGAGAGAGAGAGAGAGAGAGATTTTACTTCTAATCGTATTCTTTATAAAATTTCAGTTATATATACATAGATACATAAAGTAGAAAATGCTAATTTAATTTTAGAGTTTATATAATTTGGATAAATTATCACTCTATATCTTTCTGCAATGCATATTTAATTAGTATCAAATCAATTATATTGTTTTTCTTTTCTTTCATTTGCTATTCTTGTTGGTCTATTAATTTGCTATGGCAACACTGTTAAAACATTCATGAGAATAAAACACACTTTCAGCTTTAAGTCAGAGAACTGGGGGAGAGCGGGGGAGAGAGAGAGAGAAAGGGAGAGAGGAAGAGAGAGAGAGAGGCTGGTGAGGGAATAACTGTTTAATGCAGCTATAACCTAAATGGTAACTAAGTCGTCTCTTAAACATTCCACAACATTAAATCTAACTATAAGCTGTTACATTACATTAAATACATTAAAGGTTGTAATCGTTGTTAAATCACTGTAGTACACACAGAATAACACACTCCAGACCGAGCCGTTATACGAAAATAATGTCTCTGAAACTAAGACGAATAAATCAGAATAAACCGAGAGGCCGACTGTGTTATTTTTAAACACGTCTTAAACCAGAAAATGAATTAGAAGACTTTTATATAATGAGTTGGAATTAATTTCAGTGTGTGTTCACCGTTAACCTTTTTAACAAGGCCGTTGAGTCAGACTCGGCTCCGAGTAAAGGACAGGGCTTTGTATTTCTGGAGCTTAATGTTTTATTTCGGTGTAATTTTAGAAACATTTTTTTGGGTCCGACTCAAAAACCCGTGCATAAAGTGTCAGTAGAGAGTGTTTTACCCAGGCGGTGTTTACAATAATGAACAACTGAAATCTGAAAAATCTGACTAAGCGATAGCTAGGTTGTGTGTGTCGTGTGTCGTACATCATCGCAACACCTTGGTATTTAACCAAAACCCTCTTCCATTCACGTGTGTGGATCATGAGCACAGCTCTCAGAGAAAGTCATTACACATGTGTTTTCACTAGGAGGAGTTTACAAGAAGAATCACGGGATTGAAATCTCACCAATTCAAGTTCCTTCCACACAAATAAAAATAAATAAGTGGAAAAAAAAGATAACAATAAAAAAAATACATAAACAATATCTACACAAATAATTTTCAGCCACAAGAAGCACAAAAAAACAGACAATCTAAGAAGCATTTCTTTTAAGAATTTCTATTGTATTTTTAATTTTTCCATTTTATGCCATTTTAATGTCTAATCCTTCTTTTTTACTATTATTATTATTATTATTATTATTATTATAATCATCATTATTATAGTCGCTCTATCTATTCCCGTTTATTTTATACTGTCTATATTTGCATGATTTATTCTAATTAATTCCGTTAATGAACTGTTATTTCCCTCCTCTAAAGCATATTATGTTACATCTCTATATGGTATAAAGATATTATATTAATATTTTATTAAAATATGTCCAAAACCACTTTTCTAAGACATTGTGGAATGATTACAAACTGACCAGAAGTGTTAAATATTTTCATTTCCATTTTAAATATTTATATAAAAATATAAATAATAAAAAATATTAAATGATAATAGGTTTGTTTATTAATAGTAACTTGTATTTAAAAACTGTATTCTAAATACCTTACAATAAGCCTGACTTGAATGACCTCAGAAACAAAGAAAGAATGAAAATTATGAAATTTGTTTTGTTTTGTTTTCTTTCTTTATTTTCAACAAATTCAATGCCACTTTCAACTGAACCAAGCAGGACAAATCTATCAAGGCCAATTCTTCAAGCAGCACATTCCTGCACTAATCTACTCCAACAGTCCTTCTATCTTTGAGAAAGTAAATTACAAAGTCTACACAGCTTAATTACGAAGCTGATTTAGGCTCCTGGGATGAGACAGATATCGGTGGGGAAAAAAGTTCCACAAGACTCCCTCTCGTCCCAAACTGTTTGTTTCCTGACCAGTCTAGAAGCCGACAACAAAGATGATTTTCCCCTGAATGACTCCAGATGGATAAAGATCAGCGGGGTGACCTACAGGACTGAGGATTTAGGGATAAGGGATAATTTAAGGGATATTGGGATCAGGTATTCAGCATGACACCAGCCTTTAAAACAAGGATGGAGAGATTTGGAGAAATTAAGGGGCGTGGCCATGTGAGTGGCATGATGGTATCAGCTGGTCAGTTTGACAAGATTAAAAAAATAAAAGCAAACTATAAGAATTTCAGCATGTAGAGCTATAAATATTCATAAACGAATATGAATAATCATATCTAACTTTATATTTACAATTTACTTACAATATTAACAATTACAGTGATAGAAGAACTAAAATAAACAGTGATAAAACAAATGTTCAGCACTATGTAGATCTGACTTCTTTGAGATGAGAGCAGTGGGGCATAGCCTCCTACAGCCTGGCGTCCACATACGTGGACATCACATTTTTGGTTGTGTGCACCATAACACTTAATTCTTTGTAACTGGAACCTGTTGTACACAAAAGAAGTGGCTTCATGTTCAAAGATAATATCTGGTTATTATATTTATTGGCTCCTCCTAACCCCAAATTGGTAGAAGAAATCTAAAATGCAAGCTCAGGTCTTAGGAGGTTAAAGCTAACATTATTATTTTTTCCTTAATATACCTAATTAAAGTCGAGGCTAAGTGGATCTAGCTAAGAAAAATGCCTCATGCTATTATAAGCTTGCTGGCTAATCATTTTTGCCTGTTAAATCTCGCTCTGTCTTTTTCTCTCAAACAACTTAGATGTCAGATTCATGACTTATTGTTATACAAAACATATTACCTAGCATGCTAGCTGTTTATCTCAAAGCCAAACTAGCCAGCTCACTTCATAGACAATTCAAACAGCAAAAGCTAGCTAGCTAACAACATTTAACAACATTTTTTAAGTAATATAACTAGCTAGCTATCTGAGATTAAGAGAAATAATAAAGGAATCAATCTGTCATCATCTGTGGAAGCACTGTGTGTAGAAAATAGGAAGATTATCAGGCTTTGCAAATGTTCAAGGACGTGCTGTTGCATTTAAACAATAGTGTGAATAAAGTATTTAGTATTTTCAGGCAATAGCATTTTTTCACCAGTGTAAAGTCATGCACTATAGTCTGTAGAGTGTGAATGGGTGTGTGTGTGTGGGTGTGTGTGTATGTGTGTGTATCCCCTATAATGTGTTTGTCTCCCACCTTGTGCTCCGGGTCCCAAGTGCTACAGAAAATGAATGGATGGATGATATTTTAATTAAAATTCATTTTAATTATTGGAAGTTGATTACAAAGCCCCACCCCTTTAAGAGTTCTGAGAGACATCGTGAACATGAAGATACTTTTTTCAATGCAAAAACTCACTTAGAAAATGGATTTATAGATGATATTCATCTTTATTACTATTTTAATTACTGGCAGTTGATTAAAAAGCCCCGCCCCTTTAAGAGATCTGAAAGATATTGTCCAGTGAACATGAAGACATTTATCGGCCGAAGGAGCCGACAGAATCCGGGCTTCATTTCGATCCTATGAGCGCTGTGTTAGGGGAGATTTTCACACAGGCTGCCCCATCCACCGAAGAGATATTTGATTATTCTTTTAGCAAGAAATATTGAATTTTAAATTAAATGAATAATACAGACAGATTTATTATAGAAACTTTTCATTTCCACATTTTGATGACATATTAGAGAAGATCGTGCTTTCGCTTCTGCAGATCTTTAGAGAGCTGAATCCACTCACACAATTCCAAAATCCTGGACACAGCATGGCGAGTGATGGAGGGAATACAAAAGAAGGTGTGTTAATGAGGTTGTGTATCACAAATAGAGTGATTTGTGTGTGCTGCAGTGATTTGTATGTGCTGCACAAACATGAGGGAACTCCTGCGTGCATGTAGGAGTAAGCCTGCAACACATGTCTGCTCTAGATCCCTTCGTATGGTGCCAGGAGATGCCAGGTGCCCTACCAGGTGCCCTCGCCGGCCAGGTTTGGCAGCACACACACAAACACACGCAGTCACACAGCGCAAACAATACTTCTACATGGAAGTAGGTCACGTCCCAACGGAGCTTGTGGGCTTACTCCATTCTCATTGGCACAGATAAACGATATTTGAAAACAAAAGTCGTATAAAAGCGGTTGTCATGAAGCACGGATTATGTTTCCGAGAGTGACTTGGCTTGGTGTCGCACAGACGGAGCTGTTAAACCCAGTCCCACTGCGACCATGGCACCAGCACCACCTGGACCTGACGCGCTTCCACTACAACACATAATCACCTAGATTAACACCCACTAATGCATCGTCTAGCCTCGGTCTCATCTGAGATAATCACACACGTACAAACACAGACAGTCGGAAGACTTTTTTTTTTTTTTTTGTTCTTCCATATCTTATACATTGAATAGCCGCTAAGCTGTTTCTCTCAGATTAGATCTGTTCTCCTTCATTATTCATACATCCTCGCTCTCATTATATCCCTCTTAATGCATTCATTATTGTGCAACGAAAAGTGCTAGGATAGTTTAAAAAGGAACAGACACGAAAGCACTTCAGAAATGTGTAAGAGATGGCATCGTTGTGTCTGAAAAGACTAGCACATCCACAGCGTTGCACAGTAATGCAAGAAATTATTAGAGACTTGTTCAATCTAGATTTAAATACAGACTCAGCAGGACGGTGGTGAAGCGGGTATCGTTGGCGCCACACAGCTCCACAGAATTTACATTTCATTTACGGCATTTGGCAGACACCCTGATCCAGAGCGACTTACATTTGATCTCATTTTATAAAACTGAGGTTTAAGGGCTTTGCTCAGGGGCCCACACAGGCCTGGGATTCAAACTCACAACCTTCCGATAAGTAGTACAACACCTTAACCACTAAGCTACCACTTTCCACGCAGGAACGCAAATATCTGAGTTGTCCAAATATCTGAGAAGGTTTTCGTCTGGGTTCTAAGGTTTGGTTCCTGATCTCAGAAGCATGCATGTAGGAGAAGTGGCTATGCTAAACTTCCCCTAGTTGTCAATAAGTGTCTGTATATGTGAGTGTGTGTGGTGCCCTGTGACAGACTGGTGTCCCATCCATGGTGTATTTCCATTTGATCCCAGGGTATTCTCTGAACACCTAAAGAAAGGTTACTAAAGATGAATGAATTAATAAATAGATGTATGACAAAACTATTTGATGCAACATAAGTGAAACAACTTTAAAAACAAAAGTCAGTATATTTGAAATTCCTGCTCTTGCGCCCACATTCCTTAGGACATTCCTGTTCCTCTACTAAGTGGATCAGTCTCCCTGTGGGGTCGCCGAAAGCCAGAGCGTTCGCAACTCTACTGTCCGCCTCACACGGTGCAGCGCTTCATTTCACTAATTCACCGAGGGATTAGGAGAACACAAAGTGAATTTACACACAGGGGGAGAAAAGCCTCTTTAATCTGCGCTCTGTCCGGCCCTGATCTGTTCAAAACATCAGTGCGGCCCAAGCCTAGCGTAAAATCCTCTCTCACAGCAATATGAGGGGATTTTAAAGGCAGGCTTGGGAACCATGAAGAAAGGCTCGGAGCGTATTAGAAATGCCACACAGAAAATGGTACAGTCAGGAGAGCCTGGTTAAAAGCAGTTGCAGAATGCAGCTAGGGTTTTATTTCTGTTGCACTATTCTCAGCAATCCACCCATCTATCCATACATTTTGTGTGCCGCTTATACCACACAGGATCTCAAGGGGCCTGGAGACTATTCAAGAGGAAACGGACAACAAGGATGGGGTGCCAATACATCACAGGGTGACTCAAGGCCAATATACAGTTCAATTAAAGCACAAAAAGAGCTGCAGAGTCTTTTGAAAGCTGTAGCTCATATTAACATGGTCATCCTGGCTGGTTCTTATAACTTACTTTAAATCCTTTTTCCCCCCCAGAGGCCAGAAAATGGAGTTTCTTCCTGTCGTGTCCATGTTCAGCATTGAGTATCTTGGTCATGTCACACTCCACAATGGTGCTTAATATGAAGCTCATATGAAAGTAGACACTCAGAGCTTTAAGAATTTGTAGTGTTTCATAAGTATTTGTGTTTTTAGCCTACTTGGGGCAATATATTTGCAGAAAAGTTTAAAAAATAACCAAAACGGTTCGTTTTTTCCACACAAATGTTTGTATATTCAAAGTAAATGTTGATATCAAACCCATTTCTGCTCTCTGAGATGTTCTCCAAGTGTTTGTTCATCTAACAGGCAGCTCAAATGTGATCTTTAACCAGTAAAATTCTGTGGAAGGTTCTCCAACAGAGGGAAAAACACACGTCTAAAACACACTGAAAGCTGACAGACTCGCTTAATATCAGACTCACAGCCTGAACATCATTCATTTCTTTACACTGATTGAAAATGTCCCATAAGTCCATGTCAGTACTGGTTAAAAAAACAAAAAGGGTTAATACACATTAAACAACGATGCTGCTGAATTCACACAGTTCTGATTGGTCAGAAAGTATTGATTTGTTTTCTATAATAACAGCTCTGGCAGTTGTTCCAGCTGCAAATCACACAGTATATCTATATAATGTAGTCCATCAATGCATTTAAAATGTTCTGTTGTTCTACAGTACAATCTATAAGCGTATAATCAATGATATCACTGAAGCTACCGTGTAGTTGTTTTATCTTAAAAGTATTTTTTTTGCTGAGGTAGGACTTTTGTATACTATCTAATCAACTCAGCTGGATCTGCAGGAAGCTCTGCATTTTTTTAATACTCAATGAGGGAAAATGAGGGAACTTCTGCTACACCCTAAGAGATAACAGGAACACATTTCGCAGATGTTCCACAAGATTAAATATAACTTTCACCCCATTTGTGGCATGGCTCCAGTGGCAACAAGCACCATGAGGTCAAATTTGTGTTGGTTTCTGTTTTAGTTTTCTCTCTCCACCCTCTGTTTCATTTGACCATTTACTTCCTGATTACTTTGTCCATTTGTTGGTCATATCATACTAAACATTAAGACACTAAACATGTTTCTTTCTTTGCTTCCTAATTCAGTGTTTTGTCTGGTCTTGTTTTTGACTGCTGTGTTTTATGGACACGAGTTCTGTCTATCAAATAATTTTAAAAAGGACAACATACAGTAGAACCTTGGGATACGAGTTCTTAAGACGAAAATGTGTATTGCGAAACAAATTTTCCCATTAGAAATAACGTGAATGCAGATAATCCGTTCCAGCCGCCCAAAAATACTACCAATATTCCCAATATGAAGCGTATGTAAACTGTATGGCTGCTTACAAAGAACTGACCCAAGCGAAGCATTCCATGCCAAGGGTCCTCACAGGAAGTCGTGCCACCAAGCTTGGGCTAAAAATAGAACAGATCACCCACACCACCAATCTGTCAACAAAAAAAATCTAGCTTTTGAGCACATGCCGAAGGCATCGCTGGTATCGTGGGTAGACTCTTTCAAAACAGCTTTGACTGACTGAAAAATATAATAAAATTTGTAAACTCGCTTCGCTTGGCTTTCCACTGACGCAAACAAGTTTTGAATGGCTCCCGGATGTATGCACAACGTTCGTATACTAAAAATGCTTCGCATGCCAATGCAAAATTCAAGCAAAATTTCGATTCTTAAGGCAAAAATTTGTAATAGAGGGCATCCATATGCTGAGATTCCACTGTATAATTAAACATAAATAATCCTTAGGACATGCTGTTATTGGAAAATAGTCATCTCCGGGTGGTAACAGTAGCTCCGCTAGCATCCACTACCACTGATTATTTTCCTTTAACAGCACACCCTAGGCTTTTTATTCCTTACACATAAATGTGTCAGCAGAGTTCTTAATGATATGCCATTAAGCACCTCGCATTATATTTCCACTGGCACGCAGTAATTACCTTTGTGAAGGCTTTGACAGTGTAAGATGTTAATTGGTCTTAAAAGTGCATCGTCCTACAGAGAGCTTTACTTGCTCAGGACCTTGATCAAATATTCAGCAGTGTGTTGAGCTTAGACACGTATCAGGCTCTCGAGCATTGCACAGAATTAATGGTCATTTCCATTAGGAAATCCCTGACACACTCTCCCCCAGCACATACACTCATACCTGCAAAACAACACAACCTTCTTCCATATGAATGTCAGCAAACTGCGACACTCCTGTGAAGAGCCACACTGCTTGTGCATAACTCAGCTTCATTTAACACAGACAAGAAATAAATGAATTCGTCATTTGCATCCTAACAGCAAAGCGGGACACGTCCTCCCTGCAGGGCAATGATTCAGCCACAGCAATGCTCTAATACCTGGTACTCAGCTTCACTCACTCTATACTGATAGTACACCAGTCCCCTAGACGTTTAGTACTTCTCTTTAACTAATACACTACTCTTCTAGACTGTTTACTCAGATCTGTTGTACTAATGCAGTAGACTAGGACAGCAAGCCTAGCCTTTTATAGTAACTTAGTACACCACTTGATCTAGTATAGTACATTAGTACAGTAATACTTCTGTCAGTTATACTAATTTCGTAAGTAATTTCGTAATCACTAAGTCCAGGACAAAAATATTCTGGTCCTCAAGTCCATTATACCGATTAACTACTAAGTGTAGTATAACAGTACATTAGTACTCTGCTATGCGAAGTCACTACAACACTAAGCACTCTATGTATGCTAGTCCACTAGTCCATTATACTAATGAACTATAGTCCAGTACAGAGCTAATCCAGTGGTGTCCAATCTTATCCAGAAAGAGCCAGTGTGTATGCAGGTTTTCCCTCCAGAACCAACACCTGAGTCTATTCTAAGCCAAGATCAACTGATTAAACCAGTGTGGCTCCTGCTTGACTGGTATGAAAACCTGCACCCACACCAGTCCTTTGCGGATGAGATTGGACATCCCTGGTTTGGTCAGTTATAGCAAAAACTACAACACTATGTCTAGTACAGTAGCACTTCAGTCTGTTATAGGAACTGACTATACCAATAAGTCTAGTACAGTAGTACCCAAATCCTCTAATCTCCACCAAATAATTACAACACTAGGTCCAGCACAGAAGTAATCTAGTCCTCTAGCAGTTATACTAATTAACTACAACAGTAATTACTTTAACACCAAGTAGTCTAGCCCTCTAGTCAGTAACACTAATTCACTACAACACTAAGTACTATAACTTTATGTACTCTAGTCCTCTATTTTGTTAAACCAAAAATCTCCAACATTAAGTCCAGAACAGAAGTACTCTAGTCCTCTATTCAGTTATACTAATTAACTACAATGCTAAGTGTAGTATAGTAATACAGTAATACTTCTCTTATATGTCTTATAGTGATACATCTCTTATACTAGTTCAGTACACCATTAAATTTATTACACTAGTGCTCTAGACCTCTAGTCTGTGATGCTAATTCACTACACCACTAAGACGAGTCCAGTATAGTAGTACTCCAGTCTGTTATACTAATCTAGCACACCACTAGGTCTGGTACAGTACTAATCTAATACTCTTGTCCTTTACTTTGATTCAGTGTACCATTAGGTCTAGCACACCAGTACAGCACTGGTCAAGTAAGCTGCACTAATCTAGTACACCACTCATTATCTTAAATCTGTTGTAATAATCTCGTACACCAGTACGTCTAGTATAGTAGTACTCAAGTTGCTGAGTCCTCTAGTGTCTTTTGCGAATCTATTACAAGACTAACTGTAGTCCTCTAGAGCTCTAGTCTGCTTTATGATTCCAAAACTGTCTATCCAATCAGGTCACAAGGCCACTAAATTCATCACGTCTTTCGTCGGTCGCTGTAATCCTACAGACAAAGGCAATACAATCTGAAGACAAACGTTAACTTGTAATAACCTTATCAGCATGACAGGTAAAGGAAAGACCTTCTGTGAAGAAAAGACTGGATAGAACAAAGACAAAGCAAAATGGATGTCTTTTTCGAAAGCACAACAATGCAGCCGTTCGCTTCATCAGACTTAATTAATGATTTGCTGCCTTGTGCAATAGGAAGCACAAAGGATTCGGTTTCTAGTCGAGGCAGTGCAGCGCGACTGACAGCGTGGACACATGCTGAGAGACAAGCACATAAAACTTTCATCAAGGATGTGTGTGTGCGATTGAGCGCTAAAAAACATGACTTATATGTTTTAAGAGATGAAAAAAAAGAGGAATATAACTTCCTCATGAATGCCATTACATCCTTGACTTTAATGAAGCAAGGCCCAAGCAGATGAGTTTCACAAGTGGAGCAACACAAGTTTGCGTCGGTTCCTTAGAAGGGATCATATCTTTAAAGCACCCCCAGGCTTTCAGTGATGATTTTTTAATTTGGTTTTATTCTCTGGTTTCCAGTTCTGTTGCCCTGCAGGCTGCATCAATACACTTTAAAGTGAATTAAAGAAAAATTTCAATCTGCAACTTGGTGCAGTGTGGACTGTATGGATGGATGTAATAAATGCTACATTCATAGTGGAGCCCTGGAGAGGCTCCAAAATGATTGGAATGGCAAGGCTCTTTTGGGATTGAGATCAAAAGCTGAATATTAAATGAAAGATCAGAATTTCAGCTTTCACTTACTGTTATTTGCATCTGTATGTGTTAAGCCCACCCATTTTATAAAGTGGTCATAAATATTGGAACATGTCACTGACAGGTTGCCCTTTTTCTAATAGAATAGCTCTGCATGTCAACTCTTACTTTGGGATTCACATATATTTGTTGTTAAATAGGATAAACCAACATGAAGACCAGAGAGCTGTCTATGGAAGAAAAACAAGCCATTTTGTAGCTGAGAAAAATGAAGAAAAATAAACAATCAGAGCCACTGCACAAGCACAGGTCATAGCCAATACAACAATTTGGAACATCCTGAAAAAGAAAGAAAACTGTGCAGTATTAACAGCAAGACCTCAGACAAGTCAGGCATGAAAAACGACAGCAGTTGATGACAGAAACATTGACAGAGCTGTTAAAAAACAGTCAGGGATATCACCAGAAACCTCCACAGTGCAAGACTGAAGGTCTCACAATCCATCGTTTAAAGAAGCAGAAATATAGAGGCCATACCACAAGATGCAACTACTGTACTCATCAGCAATAAGAATCTGAAGGCCAGATTAATAAAAGAAATTCAGCGATAAGCCACAAATGTTTTGCAACCAAAATGAACCTCTACCAAAGTGATAAAAATACCTCAAAGAAAGAAAGGATCTGCTTATGGTCTAAATAAAAAGGTTCCTCTGTGAGACATGGTGGTGGTAGTATCAGAGCTTGGGCTTGAGTGGCTGCTACAGGAACATTCTCACTAATCATTCTTGATGATGGAACTCATGATGGTGGCAACAGAATGAATTCAGAAGTCTACAGAAACATTGACTATTTACATCACATTGTCACCATTTCTAATGAGATAAAGTGAATGAGGGGTCCAGAGGTCTTCTAATGCTGCTCTCTTGACTCACTGTTGACTTGTGGTAAGATGTAATCAACTTTTATGCTGAAAAACCTCTCTCGCCAAAGGCAACGGTGATAGGAAGAGTGAGGAGCAGATGAAGTTCCCATACAGATCTAGAAGGTTCACCTTGTAGATGTAATCCAACATGAGTCTTAGAGAGGTAGATGTATGATTAGGAGATAGATGGGCAGTAGCCACAACCAAATGTTCTGAACATTTACAGAGACATGTTCTTTGTAAGGAGAGGGGAACTTGCATTATATGGAGGTCCCTAGGTAAAATAAATGCATGGGAATCTACTGAAAGATTATGGTGTGGTGTACAAATCAAATCAAACCTCAGTGAGCAAACAAACTGTCCATCGACTATTTATATCACATTGTCACCTTAAATAAATTTCTAATGAGCTAAAGCAAATGCTGCCACTATGTTCTTCATGTTCAAAGGTCTTCTAGTGTTGCATTTAGTTAAAATTAGTGCCAGTGCTGAGAGTCTCTCTTGGTTCATTGTTCACTTGAGGTTAGATTTAATCAGCTTTTACATTGAAAAACTTCTCTCACCAGCGGCAACGGTGATAGGAAGAGTGAGGAGCAGATGAAGGGCAGTGCTCAAGTTTCCATCCAGATCTAGAAGGTTCTACTTGTAAATGTAATCCAGCGTGAGTCTCTAGAGAGATAGATGTATAATGAGGAGGTGGATGGGCAGTGGCCTTGACCTCCACAACCAAATCATCTGAACATGATCCATGTGGGTAGTGGTGGCTGAGTGGTGTAGGCTCTTGGTTGCAGAGCAGAAGGTCATGGGTTTCACTCTTTCGCAAGACCCTTAACCATCCCTACTCCAAGTGCGCTGACCCCAGCTTACAACAAACAAATGCTCCTGTTCCATGTTAGGCTCTCTCCAAGGTTTCGCAGTTGTCTTCCACTCTGTACCACTTGTGTCATATTTTCTTCTGAGAACAGAAAACTATACCGGACTATAAAAATCCTCCTGCTTAGAGATTCCAATGGCCTTAGATATCAACCTAAAATGGCAGAAAAAAATTTTTTTCTGGAGTATACTGTGTGTCTGATCTCTGGCCTCATATCTTCTTTACCGCTCAGCAGGAACTGATTTGATGTCTTGCAATATCCAGAGCTATCCATCGGCTGCATGAGTTTGTCAGGAAGCAAATCCACTTTTTCTGAAATGAAACCAAATATTCTCACACTCCCTTTCAAGTTTTCCTTTTAGGTGCTCCATGAGGAACATTCCTAAGCTCTGAAGTATTTTGTTCACATGTTTAATCTGATACTGATATTCTTGCACCTGATTATCACAAACAGCACAAATCCCCAGGTCATTCTGTACGGTTTCTTGCTATGGACATTGCGTTTGAGGCTTCCTTCTCCACAGCAAACATCTGAAGGATGGACAGGACTTCCACAATCTCTGGCAGCTGGTAATGTACCACCTTCACACCTTTATTCTATCAATCCAAGCCTCCCATCTTGTCATTGGCACAGCAAGATGGCTCACATGTTGCTTTAGCACTATTCCTTCTTTTCCAGTTCAAGATGTTCTTCAAGATGTTCTTTTCCAGTTTCTCCAAAAGGCTTTCATACAGACCTTTCCCCAGATGTGTCCTGGACACTAATAAATCCATAAAAACATGCCCCTGAGTGTTTGTGGCATCACTTGAGGGGCATAAACGAGTCTTCACCTGAGATAGCGTCCAAGTTGCTGCACATTACTTTCATTTTACTTTTAATTTCTGATTATTTAAATGATCATGCCTCAGGAGCCATCAGAGAATTTGGGGGCTCTAGGCAATTGCCTGCCCTGTAACTACACCTCTGTTTATCCTTAGCATCATAATTCTACATTATGGCTACAGATTCTTTAATTACACTCCATGCTTGTATGCGGATTCACTACCGAGACATAAACAGACGCATTGCAATTACCTTAAAGGGCATTACTATGAATAATAGTGCAGTAACAAGGATATAAAGGGTCAGTGCATTGAATTTACCGTTAATCAGTTGCCATTCAGCAGGACGGAAGATTACGGTAAACGAATTCGAAACGGATTCAAATCAGGATTCAATTTCTGTAAATGAGAGCTGCATGATACAGTGTTAATTAATATTACAGTACAGATAACACAGAAGGCTGGAACTTCAAGCTGATAATGAATGATTATTAGGATGT